>NC_048569.1:8490297-8630297 GCF_013265735.2 Oncorhynchus mykiss | reverse complement strand
TGTCATTTAGCAGATGCTGTCATGCAGAGTGAGTTCCAGTTGGAGCGCCCATCTTTAAGACGGTCAGGTGAGAGAACAACACATCACAGATGCTGTCATGCAGAGTGAGTTCCAGTTGGAGCGCCCATCTTTAAGACGGCCAGGTGAGAGAACAACACATCACAGATGCTGTCATGCAGAGTGAGTTCCAGTTGGAGCGTCCATCTTTAAGACGGCCAGGTGAGAGAACAACACATCACAGATGCTGTCATGCAGAGTGAGTTCCAGTTGGAGCGTCCATCTTTAAGACGGCCAGGTGAGAGAACAACACATCACAGATGCTGTCATGCAGAGTGAGTTCCAGTTGGAGCGTCCATCTTTAAGACGGCCAGGTGAGAGAACAACACATCACAGATGCTGTCATGCAGAGTGAGTTCCAGTTGGAGCGTCCATCTTTAAGACGGCCAGGTGAGAGAACAACACATCACAGTGGTAGTGAGTCATCAGCAAAGACAGTGCTAGTCAGAAAAGTCTGTGACCTGCAACACTTATTCATTTTGATACTGGTTCTCTTTTGAATGTTTTACAGTTTTAAAAATGGAGAAGTTGTCAGGAAACAGAATGCGTTAAATAAAGTACTTTTGTGATATCTTTCCGTTAGGACTTTCACAGCCACTCGTTTACATAATAGCAACAGTCCAATCGGGCAGTATCAGACTCCATGGGCTGCTGGTAAGTTGTTCTGACATCTTTTCATTCCACTTTGCTCTGATGGCAACCCATTATGCTGCCACAAACTGATCCATAATGGATGAGTGTATGTACTGTTCTTGTTCAGGGTGGAATAAAAGCAATTAAAAATCTATCAGCTATTCTTATTTTAAATAATGCATTAGCTAAATATTGATAAATGGTACATTATGTCATCACCAAATTCCCTACAGCAGAGGAGTGACACTTTACCTGAACTATTAGGCTAACAGGACAAAAACAACCATACTTTCACAGGTCTCAGTACCCATCGAAGAGAAGTTACCGACAAAACTCTAAACAAAACCACACCAACAAGGATCTCGATGAGAATAGGGACAGGCGCAACATGGCAGCTTCAAGGTTGAAGTGACAGTGGTTCATTCCTGGCGCCGCCGTCACCGGGCCAATTACGGGGAGATTGTTTTAGGTGAGCCCGGCTACTGTCACACCAGACAAATGAGCAGCGCTTAATTAGCTCGGACGGGCTAAGGGGCTGACCTCGTGCTGGCGGAGGGCGAGTGTAGGCTGTCACCGCCGCTCTATCTCCCCTTTCCCCCTTCAATTGAAAAGGCTGTCTTCACGCTGAGACGAATGACCGCTTGGCCCGTTCGTCTGGCGTAGCTTCTCGTCTACAATTGGTTATGTTGGGAGTAAAAAAGTGTTTCCCTTACGATCCCAGAGCCTGCCATAACCCCGCGGAGCTTATTCAATTATCATTCAGACCTGTTTTGATGGAAGCCTACATGCCGCGCGAAGAGATAGGCCTATGTGTAATCGTCTGGCAAACGTACAATTATGTGCGTCCTTGAGTTAAGTGATGAATAGTGGATGTGACATGTGATTGCAGATTATATTGCGTTAAATGTTGAAAGGTAGGGTCTCCCAGCTTGGGTCCAAGAGGCAGTAAGAAAATGGTCAACCATTCTTATAGATTCTTAAAAGCCAGAGGGTCGAGGACATACAAGTCTAAGATACTGTCCAAGAGCTGCAGAATAATCTATTTACACTACAGTGCAATTACTTAACCTCTTCACCCTGACATGATTGATTAGTGTCTAATGTAGGCATCTCTTGGGATTTATTCATCAGGTATGAAACATGAATCATGAAATATCACCTCTGCATTATCTGTACTCAAGACCTAGATCACTTTATCAGGATCATGTGATCGATCTCCAATCAATGTACTAAATGTACGTAAACTGAAGATAGAACCCTACATTCTAGAAGTCTGAAAAAGCAGGGAAGAAATCCAAAGGATTGACACGTACAATAGCATGAGAGAGTTGACAACTGTTGTCATGACTTCTTATATCCCAACGTGATTTATGACTTTCCTGGCAGGACTAAAGTGGTGCAGCGCATCTCATTGCTTGAGACATCACTACAAACACCCTGGTTCGATTCCAGGCTGTATCACAACCGGCCGTAATTGGGAGTCCCAAAGGGCGGCGCACAATTGGCCCAGCGTCGTCCGAGTTCTTTGGTTAAGAATTTCTTCTTAACTGACTTGCCTAGTTTCACTTCTGGGCCCTGAGAAAGTGGGATTGACTTAACGTCTTCTGGGCCCTGAGAAAGTGGGATTGACTTAACGTCTTCTGGGCCCTGAGAAAGTGGGATTGACTTAACGTCTTCTGGGCCCTGAGAAAGTGGGATTGACTTAACGTTTTCTGGGCCCTGAGAAAGTGGGATTGACTTAACGTCTTCTGGGCCCTGAGAAAGTGGGATTGACTTAACGTTTTCTGGGCCCTGAGAAAGTGGGATTGACTTAACGTCTTCTGGGCTCTGAGAAAGTGGGATTGACTTAACGTCTTAACGTCTTCTGGGCCCTGAGAAAGTGGGATTGACTTAACGTCTAAACGTCTTCTGGGCCCTGAGAAAGTGGGATTGACTTAACGTCTTAACGTCTTCTGGGCCCTGAGAAAGTGGGAATGACTTAACGTCTTTGGGTTGTGTCGTTTTCACTCAAGCAATAAACCTTGCTTTATTTAAATGATGTTTGGAGAGAATGCATGAGACACGGGTGGTGTGCAGATGGAAGCCGCCCACAGCCCGCCTTTCCATCGACACACCTGGACGAGATTGGAGTGGGCTCGCCGCCAAACCCAAATGGCTCCTGGTTCCACTCGTACGACATGCTGGGCTGATTTCCCTCTTTTTCCCAGCCGTGAGTTTTTCTGTCTCCATAACAGACGTGGACACTGTTTTAGCGCCTGTTCCTGTGAAAGAGCCTCTGGCCCATTTCCCAGAAAGCAGTTATCCAAACACATCGCACTAACAGAAGCCGGCATTTACAATGATAGAGGCAAGTCCAATAGCCTCCCCTCCATTTTGAGTGGGGGAGTCAGTGAGTGCTTTATCTCAGATCAGATAAGAGGTACAGAGAAGGACTCGATGGCATCTAGGTCAATTTGGGTGACCTGCCGTGCTGAGGAAATGACGTTCCCCAGGAAAGAAGTCTTTGATGGGGAATTAAGTCATTGTAGGTGACATTCACCAAGCAAGACGTGCTTGATTCTTACATATACAGCGTATTCGCTAAGTATTCAGAACCCTTCACTTTTACCACAATTTGTTTGGCTTTATTCAAAAATAGATTCAATCCTTTCCCGCCCCCTCATCAATCTACATACAATACCTCATAATGACAAATGGCAAAAACTGGTTTGTATAAATGTTAGCAAATGTATTGAAAAAAAACAAAACAAAAAAAAAACGGAATATCACATTTACACAAGTATTCATATATTAAATATATACTCATATATTACATTTTTCATTGGTGAGTAATACCATTCCAAAAGTCTGGAAACGAGCCTACGTCACACTTTCACAG
This sequence comes from Oncorhynchus mykiss, assembly GCF_013265735.2. NCBI lineage: Eukaryota > Metazoa > Chordata > Actinopteri > Salmoniformes > Salmonidae > Oncorhynchus > Oncorhynchus mykiss. The sequence goes on along the minus strand of NC_048569.1, from coordinate 8,626,729 downwards.
ACCCCCCTTTCCTCAGTAGTTTGTTGAAGCACCTTTGGCAGCGATTACAGCCTTGATACATCTTGGTTATTCTATATATATATATATATATATATATATATGTCTCTCCAGATTTGAAAGACTGTACTTCTTTGTGTCTACACTCTTGAATGACTGTACTTTGTGTCTACACTCTTGAATGACTGTACTTTGTGTCTACACTCTTGAATGACTGTACTTTGTGTCTACACTCTTGAATGACTGTACTTCTTTGTGTTTACACTCTTGAATGACTGTACGTCCTCGTCTTATTGTCCTTCATGTTTTCAATGAGCTCAGTGAACCGTGACTACAGGAAAGGTTGGTTTCTACTAGGTTCCTCTGTCCAGTTCCATCCAGATCAAAGGTCTTAAAAGAAACGAGATCAGTAAAGGAGACCCTTCCAGAAGACCGCTACCTAGTCCTTGTATTGGCAACACAATACGAGTGGTGAACGCATCTGAACATCTTCCCCACAGAGCAACACCCTGCCATGCAACAACACAATCTTCCCCACAGAGCAACACCCTGCCATGCAACAACAATACAATCTTCCCCACAGAGCAACACCCTGCCATACAACAACAATACAATCTTCCCCACAGAGCCACACCCTGCCATGCAACAACAATACAATCTTCCCCACAGAGCAACACCCTGCCATACAACAACAATACAATCTTCCCCACAGAGCAACACCTTGCCATGCAACAACAATACAATCTTCCCCACAGAGCAACACCCTGCCATACAACAACAATACAATCTTCCCCACAGAGCAACACCTTGCCATGCAACAACAATACAATCTTCCCCACAGAGCAACACCTTGCCATGCAACAACAATACAATCTTCCCCACAGAGCAACACCCTGCCATACAACAACAATACAATCTTCCCCACAGAGCAACACCTTGCCATGGAACAACACAATATTCCCCACAGAGCAACACCCTGCCATACAACAACAATACAATCTTCCCCACAGAGCAACACCTTGCCATAAAACAACAATGCAATCTTCCCCACAGAGCAACACCTTGCCATACAACAACAATACAATCTTCCCCACAGAGCAACACCTTGCCATGGAACAACACAATATTCCCCACAGAGCAACACCCTGCCATACAACAACAATACAATCTTCCCCACAGAGCAACACCCTGCCATACAACAACAATACAATCTTCCCCACAGAGCAACACCTTGCCATACAACAACAATACAATCTTCCCCACAGAGCAACACCTTGCCATACAACAACAATACAATCTTCCCCACAGAGCAACACCTTGCCATACAACAACAATACAATCTTCCCCACAGAGCAACACCCTGCCATGCAACAATACAATCTTCCCCACAGAGCAACACCCTGCCATGCAACAACAATACAATCTTCCCCACAGAGCAACACCCTGCCATGCAACAATACAATCTTCCCCACAGAGCAACACCCTGCCATGCAACAACAGTACAGATGCTGTACAGTATACTGCCTCCACAATGACTGACTCTGTTTGGTTTCCAACAGATGCATCACAATCGGACGCAGGCTACACATCCAAAACACGATGAGTCATCCACCATTGTATGAAGCATGGTGAGTTTGGCAGTTTCTCACACTGTAGCCAGAGGGGAAGAGCTCACATTACAACCCACTACGATTCAGTGGAGAAATTTCAGAAACAACAGATGATGGATTATAAAAGTCCCAGAGCTTAAAAAAACGCGATCTGTAAAATAGCATATTTTTTTATTATTTTTTTTTAATCACAACTGAACATGTAGATAAAAAATCTCTAAAGACTGTAAATGTTTGATCTGCTCTATATCAGGGTTTATCTCTCCAGGATGTGTTGAGCACACATGATCACAACGCCAAAGTACTTCTAATTAATGCGCCGTCATGATCACTTCCATATGAACTACTCTACCGGATGGATGCTTGATATTTCAGGCTCAGCCCAATATCTTTTATCTCTCTCTGTGTGAAAGGACAATATTGTGAAAATATGACCATCATTTCAGGAATTGCACAGTGTCATAAAACACTTCCAGGGAGTCTCATTATTGAGATTAATATGAACCCATGTCATAAATTTGATCATAAAAGCTATCATCAAATGCCTGTTTTCACAACAGAGCTGAGCTGTGGCGATGGCAGGGGGTACTGTCATTATATAATAACTTCATTTAAAATAAACCTTCCCAAAAAAAATGGTTTTGGGGGGCCTGCTTCAATTCTCCCATCAACATTCAATTTAGATTAGAATAGACATCTTAATGACACTGACTTGAGCAAAATAAAGTTCCCATTAGGGAAGTCATTAAGGAAACAAATGGCTGCGGCCTTTGAATATAATGAGAAATGTTAATCAGTGACCTACACGTAGCACCTACAGAAGGCTGACGCACACAATATGTGAGAATAATTGTGAATTGTTTCACTGTTCGTACATAAACCATCGCATGCCACACATTATGTGGCTAATTGGTGAAATAAGACCCTATGAATGAAATAGTGGCCTACTACACGTAGCACCTACAGAAGGCTGACGCACACAATATGTGAGAATAATTGTGAATTGTTTCACTGTTCGTACATAAACCATTGCATGCCACACATTATGTGGCTAATTGGTGAAATAAGACCCTATGAATGAAATAGTGGCCTACTACACGTAGCACCTACAGAAGGCTGATGCACACAATATGTGAGAATAATTGTGAATTGTTTCACTGTTCGTACATAAACCATCGCATGCCACACATTATGTGGCTAATTGGTGAAATAAGACCCTATGAATGAAATAGTGGCCTACTACACGTAGCACCTACAGAAGGCTGACGCACACAATATGTGAGAATAATTGTGAATTGTTTCACTGTTCGTACATAAACCATCGCATGCCACACATTATGTGGCTAATTGGTGAAATAAGACCCTATGAATGAAATAGTGGCCTACTACACGTAGCACCTACAGAAGGCTGATGCACACAATATGTGAGAATAATTGTGAATTGTTTCACTGTTCGTACATAAACCATCGCATGCCACACATTATGTGGCTAATTGGTGAAATAAGACCCTATGAATTAAATAGTGGCCTACTACACGTAGCACCTACAGAAGGCTGACGCACACAATATGTGAGAATAATTGTGAATTGTTTCACTGTTCGTACATAAACCATCGCATGCCACACATTATGTGGCTAATACTGAGCTGTAGGTGTGTCAATTGTTCTTAAACGGAAGCCACAGACAAATATTGACAATTACCTATCAAGACTGTGTGATTGTATGTGTTTGCGCGGTGAGTGTGCCTTCCAAAACACACAAATACCATTACCAAACCCTCATCTGCAAAACAGAGCTCTTGAATCTGAGAGACAGTATATATTAGCATATTTACCTTCCAAACACAAAAACACAAATACAAGCAGACAGCCCCCTCCAATTATCTGCACAGAAAGACAGGCACAGGTACCCACAAACACACACACTTCTGGGGTTGAGTGAGGAAAGGGTTGCATCATCCACAGCTGACTAAATCAAAATCAAAACTTGACTAACGTTACAGTGACTTCTTTTTACAAAGCATACACCTTTATTAGCCCTTCATTTAGCAATTTATTCACACGTCCCCTTATTAAAAATTACAATTATTCATGCCAGCTTAAAATAAGGATAGACGGTTGTTTCTAGTGTAAATTATATCTATTAGGAGCACATTGACTATTTCCTAGCATTAATAATGGTAACAGCAGTATTCTATCAAAGCAGTGTAACAACAGCTGTCTCAATTACAAGTAGCAGTATCAGTAGTACTTCAAACTGGTGGTGGTGATGGCAGGTAGCCAAGTGGTTAAAGCGTTGGGCCAGTAACCAAATGAATGGTTGCTGGATCGAATCCCCGAGCTGACAAGGTAAAATTCTGTTGTTCTGCCCCTGAACAAGGCAGCTCCCCGGTAGGCTGTCATTGTAAATTATAATTAGTTCTTAACTGACTTGACAAGTTAAATTTAAAAAATAGAAGTACTGTAGTAGCAAAAGTATTTCAATCATTGCAAGATATGTCACAATAATCAATAAACCGTTCTATGTTTTGCAGTGGTAATACTAATAGACCAGTAGTACTTCAGACTGGTGGTGAGTCAGTGGTAATACTACTAGACCAGTAGTACTTCAGACTGGTGGTGGGTCAGTGGTAATACTAATAGACCAGTAGTACTTCAGACTGGTGGTGAGTCAGTGGTAATACTACTAGACCAGTAGTACTTCAGACTGGTGGTGGGTCAGTGGTAATACTACTAGACCAGTAGTACTTCAGACTGGTGGTGAGTCAGTGGTAATACTACTAGACCAGTAGTACTTCTGACTGGTGGTGAGTCAGTGGTAATACTACTAGACTAGTAGTACTTCAGACTGGTGGTGGGTCAGTGGTAATACTACTAGACTAGTAGTACTTCAGACTGGTGGTGGGTCAGTGGTAATACTACTAGACTAGTAGTACCTCAGGTGGGTAATGGCTGCCTTGAGGAAGGCATGCTTTAACGGACAGGTCTCTAAGGAGTTCAGCTGGTCACATCCTCTCTTTCCAGAGAGACGTCAGTCAGAACTCATCAGCTTCAATAGCAGCCGATGTACACAGGTGAGGTGCATCCAGGCAGAGAGACGACAGCCTAGGATGCATCCCAAATGGCACCATATTCCCTATTTAGTGCACTACTTTAGACCAGGGCCAATATGGTTAGTGTACTACTTTAGACCAGGGCCAATAGGGTTAGTGCACTACATTAGACCAGGGCCCATAGGGTTAGTGTACTACATTAGACCAGGGCCAATAGGGTTAGTGTACTACATTAGACCAGGGCCAATAGGGTTAGTGTACTACATTAGACCAGGGCCCATAGGGTTAGTGTACTATTTTAGACCAGGGCTCATAGGGTTAGTGTACTATTTTAGACCAGGGCCAATAGGGTTAGTGTACTACATTAGACCAGGGCTCATAGGGTTAGTGTACTACATTAGACCAGGGCCAATAGGGTTAGTGTGCTACATTAGACCAGGGCCAATAGGGTTAGTGTACTACATTAGACCAGGGCTCATAGGGTTAGTGCACTATTTTAGACCAGGGCCAATAGGGTTAGTGTTACTACTTTAGACCAGGACCCATAGGGTTAGTGTACTATTTTAGACCAGGGCCAATAGGGTTAGTGTACTACTTTAGACCAGGGCTCATAGGGTTAGTGTTACTACTTTAGACCAGGGCCAATAGGGTTAGTGTACTACTTTAGACCAGGGCTCATAGGGTGCCATTGGGGACGCAGCTTTACATGGGACTCTCTCAGATGCAGAGTGACGCTGGTAATGAAACAAGCACTTTAGCTCGACTTGCAAGGCAGCCCCAGTTATCTCATCTGTCAGCGGGTGAAATCTATTACAGTGTACCAATGGAGACAATTTGGAGTTGAGCAAGTGAGAAAGTGTCATCAGTCCTTTCTCAGTTCAGTTAACCCATTGTCAGCTGTTAGTACACTTACTGTAAAGACACTAAGCTGTACAACTGAGCATGTCTTGGTTCTGTTAGGTTCTAAATAAACAGAGTAAAAACCAACGGACAGCTGGTAAAAGCGTTAACCACGTTTCTTCACCCACTGGGTCAAACAGCTGCAAAGATAAAGACATGTTTACACCAGCACCGGTATATATATCCCCTTTAGGCGGAGTCTCCTCCGTTATCTCTAAACACCACATCTTTGTTGCTAGGCAGGAAGTTAAGTGATGTGGGTAATAAACTGTTCCTTCTCCCTTCATGTGACCTGACCTGACCTCGGCCCCCCTATTCCTCACTAATCCACAGCTATCCACCCATATCAGTTTATTTTATTTTTATTTTACCTTTATTTAAGTCAGTTAAGAACAAATTCTTATTTTCAATGACGGCCTAGGAACAGTGGGTTAACTGCCTGTTCAGGGGCAGAACGGCAGATTTGTACCTTGTCAGCTCGGGGATTTGAACTTGCAACCTTACGGTTGGTTACTAGTCAAAACGCTCTAACCACTAGGCTACCCTGACCTCCTCCATGTGATTGCCCCTTGTCCCTCACTTAGTAACTTTCCAGGTCCCTACTTCTTATTGACCCCACCATATACATTCCTCATACATGTACCCATTAACTTCTAGTACAGCAAGTATTTCAAATGACAACCCAACAGTTCTAACAGTTCTAATTCCAACAAATGGTATTATCTCCCCAAGGTGTTAGCACACTCTGTGGTGGGTGAGCATGTTAGTATCATTCCCCTTCATACCGGGCGTGTACTGACAGCACTGTGAAGCATCACTGGGAGACGGACTGGCCATAGGGCAATTCTGGCAAATGCCAGATGGGCTGGTCCATCTTTAGTCCAGTGGGCCTGTCTTAATTTGGATTTTGTGAGCAGGCCATTATTATTAGATTTTTTTCTGGGGGGAAAAAAAATTGTCCGCTGTGGAGACCTAGAGAGACAAAATGGTCCAGTGTGGAGACCTAGAGAGACAAAATGGTCTGGTGTGGAGACCTAGAGAGACAAAATGGTCTGGTGTGGAGACCTAGAGAGACAAAATGGTCTGGTGTGGAGACCTAGAGAGACAAAATGGTCTGGTGTGGAGACCTAGAGAGACAAAATGGTCCGCTGTGGAGACCTAGAGAGACAAAATGGTCCGCTGTGGAGACCTAGAGAGACAAAATGGTCCGCTGTGGAGATCTAGAGAGACAAAATGGTCTGGTGTGGAGATCTAGAGAGACAAAATGGTCTGGTGTGGAGACCTAGAGAGACAAAATGGTCCACTGTGGAGACCTAGAGAGACTAAATGGTCTGGTGTGGAGACCTAGAGAGACAAAATGGTCCGCTGTGGAGACCTAGAGAGACAAAATGATCTGGTGTGGAGACCTAGAGAGACAAAATGGTCTGGTGTGGAGACCTAGAGAGACAAAATGGTCTGGTGTGGAGACCTAGAGAGACAAAATGGTCTGCTGTGGAGACCTAGAGAGACAAAATGGTCTCAGGAAGATTACTGGTCCCAGTCCAGCCCTTAGTACTGGTGTCAAAAGAGTCCAAACCTGGTTGGCAATAGTTCATGCATGTTGTTTAGAATGTAAAGTTTGGATGGTTGATGCGTGGAGATGCAATTAACTGGAGAAGAATTCCAAACTCGTTTAGAAATTAACGCTGTGCAGTTTTAGAAGTATGTTGTGCTCCTTAAGTTTATTAAGATTAGTGTTCTCTGGATAGTAGTATCGCAATAGTAGCAAGTAAGGGAGCAAAGGAAACAAACAATAATTATGGTGGCTTGACAGGTAAGTTCACGAAAGGACGACTACAACTAAACAAATGTTTTCTTCTCTAAATCAAAGATGAATGACTTGAGCCTAATTGAGCTACCCCCACACCATTCTGTAGCTGCACTACTCCCACACCATTCTGTAGCTGAGCTACTCCCACACCATTCTGTAACTGAGCTACTCCCACACCATTCTGTAGCTGCGCTACTCCCACATCATTCTGTAACTAAGCTACACCCACACCATTCTGTAGCTAAGCTACTCCCACACCATTCTGTAACTAAGCTACTCCCACACCATTCTGTAGCTAAGCTACTCCCACACCATTCTGTAACTAAGCTACTCCCACACCATTCTGTAACTAAGCTACTCCCACATCATTCTGTAACTAAGCTACACCCACACCATTCTGTAGCTAAGCTACTCCCACACCATTCTGTAACTAAGCTACTCTCACACCATTATGTAGCTAAGCTACTCCCACACCATTCTGTAACTAAGCTACTCCCACACCATTCTGTAGCTGAGCTACTCCCACACCATTCTGTAGCTGCACTACTCCCACACCATTCTGTAGCTGAGCTACTCCCACACCATTCTGTAGCTAAGCTACTCCCACACCATTCTGTAGCTGCACTACTCCCACAACATTCTGTAACTGAGCTACTCCCACACCATTCTGTAGCTGCACTACTCCCACACCATTCTGTAGCTGAGCTACTCCCACACAATTCTGTAGCTAAGCTACTCCCACACCATTCTGTAGCTGCACTACTCCCTCAACATTCTGTAACTAAGCTACTCTCACACCATTCTGTAGCTGCACTACTCCCACACCATTCTGTAACTAAGCTACTCTCACACCATTCTGTAGCTGAGCTACTCCCACACCATTCTGTAGCTGCACTACTCCCACACCATTCTGTAACTAAGCTACTCTCACACCATTCTGTAGCTGAGCTACTCCCACACCTTTCTGTAGCTGCACTACTCCCACACCATTCTGTAACTAAGCTACTCCCACACCTTTCTGTAGCTGCACTACTCCCACAACATTCCAACACAGAAAAGTTGATTTTTAACATAATTCATTAAGAATTTTTTAGAAAGAAAAGTGTTTCACTCATATTGTAATTCATTATAGGTGATATTTCATAGACATCTGGAAACACTGGACAGTTACTGTACTTTAATTGTAACTAATGAGGGTCTCTGAAAATAGCTTACAGATGTTTTTTTGGTAGAAGATGAGAGTAATAGCCGATTTACATTGCAAGAGATGAGGAAGCGTGAATAAATCATAACTTGGTACGAGAAACGTTTTCGAGAAGCAGTGGAGGGAAAATAAGTGCTGGATCATACCCCTGTAACTTTGGAAATTAATTTGGTTCCGCTCGTGTGGCTGCTGCCTGTTGCCAAGCGATTGCAGTTGGACATGAAGCTGGGTCATGAAGAGTTAACAGAATTAATGACAGGCTGGCCTCCCCTTCTGTCCTATGTAGGGTTTTCTATAATGAGAGACATAAGAGACAGACCTTTCTATCACAGTGAGAACTAGTCATGCATGGCACTGGGAATGACGGACCTGCTAACTGAATGTACAAGTACAGCATCAGACAACTACCTTGGAAGTGACTTGAAAAGTACTGCTAAAACATATTTGAGTCGGGGAACTTTTCTTCCTCCTCTTTTGAATTAAATTCTTAATGTAATGTGGGAAATAAAAACGGACGTGTATTGTTTTGAGTAAATAGGCATTATATTACAGGTTTGTACATACTAATACACTTGAGAATTTATAAATGCATAAACTCATCTTGAGTGCCTAGAAGGTCTGTGTAAATAAGTGTTAAAAAAATGACTATTGACTACATGAGACTATTGCGTTGGAATCTCATTTGCAAGGTCTGCTGGACGTAGTGTCCCTCCTATCTCGGTGAATTATGTGCTTACGTTGCCGTGACATTTTGAGTTTAGGGACTGCATTACTGAATAATTCAAATTCAAATGAAATGAATAATTAATGCTCCAATTCTTCTTCTTTTTTTAAGGGTCAATCTATCTGAGGCCAATGGTTTGTGCTGAGCTTCTGAAAACGTTGACATTCATCAGGCCATTATGATGTTACCCTCTCATCTGTAGTAATGCATGCACATTACCCAGTGCATTATTGACTTCAGAGGCCATGTAAGAAAACACAGCAATACACCGAGCCTTAGGGCCCTGCTCTAATGCTTGAGAAATGCTTCCCTATTTAACAAGCCTGCTAATGTAAGACTTAGGTGAAATGTGTGAAAGCAAAACCCCTGCCATATTGCGTATACCCATCCAATCATGTCATGATCCAAAAGAAGGGGAGAACTATTTTAGTATTTCTACAGGGCTTCATCCCCAATTTTAGTTTAATTTAGTTTTGTTTTAGTATACGTTGCAGTTCAAAGCTGAATATATAACAGAACATTTAAGAGCAAATAAATACACTGTGCATTCAGAAAGTATTCAGACCCCTGGACTTTTTCCACATTTTGTTACGTTACAGTCTTATTGTAAAATATAATTTTTTTTGTTATTCCCTCGTCAATCTACACACAATACCCCATAATGACAAAGTTTTTTTTGCAAATTGACACTACAAGCTTGGCACACCTTTATTTGGGGAGTTTCTCCCATTCTTCTCTGCAGATCCTCTCAAGCTCTGTCAGATTGGATGGGGAGCGTTGTTGCACAGCTATTTTCAGGTCTCTCCAGAAATGTTCGATCGGGTTCAAGTCCGGGCTCTGGCTGGTCCACTCAAGGACATTCAGAGATTTGTCCCGAAGATTTGAATTACATTTTTCCTGTATTTTAAACAAAGTAATTAAAGTAAACCATTTTTTTTTTAAACGAGAGAGACACGTAAACATTCGTCTTTCTACTCTCATAACCTTACTAAATGTATTGATTTGGATGGAGGATTCAAATGGATGATGTATGCACACAGTCTCGAATGTGAGTATTGCTTCATCCTTTGTGAAGTTACATGAGAGACCAGAAGTTGAAAATAACAAATTATTACTTATTTTCAAATTTTACCAGTGTATTGTGCAGAATAAGTCCTGTGCGGGCTAAAGACAGACCCTTGAGGTCTGCCGTAAATCTTTGTTTACAGAGGAAAAACGGGATTTCTTGAGAGCTCAATGAGTTCTAGAACCTCTTCTAGAACCTCACCCAAGTGAGCAGCATCTATCACCCAGGATACATGGGATGGACTTGACCTTCTGTGTCAAAACACTGATACCTGGGGAGCAAGTCTGAGCACGAGACTGCTCCAATTTGTAAACACCTCTCGAACACATCCGTCAAAGCTAATCTTTGAGGGCAGGGTAACAGCATTTAGAGATGCCATTTCAAATTCTGCATTCATTCATTTTCTTAATATGTCAAACTTCCCATAGGCAGGTTGAATGAGTAGGTCTCCAAAAGGTTCACGGTTTAATTAGCTCAGAACATACTGTTGTGTATCACTGTTTCTTCGGTTGAAATTTTGTTAAACATAATTTTCCCTTCTCCCATTTTTCTCTATGGCATATGGAGGAGGCAGAATCATACGCATTGATGATGAAGGTCTTATCAGTTAGCTTTCAACTTGTAGGCTCTAAACGCCATGGATTTCAGGGGTGTTGTTCTCTCTCACCAGGGAACATGCTGTAACAGAGGGGTGTAAAGACCCAGGATAATACAGCCCTGATTCAGTCTTAGTCTCAGAGTCTAAAATACCGCATTCAGTTATAAATGTGGACAATAAGGATTCAAAAGCAAATCCAACATAGTATTCCTTTAATTAATACCAGTACTTATGAAGTGTTCAATGTGTTTCATATGTTGGCACAATGAATACAATTGGGAGGCAGGGTGAATTCTACTAGGGCAACGTTTTAGATCAACGTTATGTATCAAAATTACCATACAGATTGCACTTGCAGTTTTCTACAATAACACTGAAAGGCTATTGCTGCCTCATAATCGCAGAGTTAAAAATGGATTCTCATTATGAGCAGCAATAGCTGTATTTATCATATTGCTGCAGTAACTCATTGCTTTTTACTGTGTGCTTCAAGTTACTGTGGGCTTCCACATTCATTTAGGAATATATTGAATTTTTGAATAAAAAGTCAATAAAACGGCTATCTCTGCCAGATTTTCCAACAGAGAAATGGCAGACCGGTTCTTGGGTTATTATCTACTAAATGAAGCCGTGATGATGACTTTTTAGCCATGTATTCTTTGACACCTATAAATACTATCAGACAGATTTAATTTCTGTAAATACTATGATTACATTACCTCCTCTGGTGATATTATGTAATTTTACTACAAACGGTATAAACTGTAGAAAGATTTATTATGCTATTTTTTATGAAGTTATGGCTGGGGCCTCAGGGACACAGCAGTACCCATAATTCTGTTACCTCAGCACTGAGACATGCTGAGATTGACCTGACATCTCACTCCAATTGCGATGTCTGCCCTTCCACAAACATGTCCTCACAATGACCTTAGATCAAAGGTTGTTTCAAATTCTCGGCTTATACAAAGACATTCCCTCACTCATCTCTGTGTTGTGTCTGTATCTGTCACTGTCTGTGTGTCGTGTCTGTCTCTGTCACTGTCTGTGTGTCGTGTCTATCTCTGTCACTGTCTGTGTGTCGTGTCTATCTCTGTCACTGTCTGTCTCTGTCTCTGTCACTGTCTGTGTTTGTCTCTGTCACTGTCACTGTCTGTCTCTGTCACTGTCTGTGTCTGTCTCTGTCACTGTCTGTGTGTCGTGTCTATCTCTGTCACTGTCTGTCTCTGTCTCTGTCACTGTCTGTCTATGTCACTGTCTGTCTCTGTTTCTGTCACTGTCTGTGTCTGTCTCTGTCACTGTCTGTGTGTCGTGTCTATCTCTGTCACTGTCTGTCTCTGTCTCTGTCACTGTCTGTGTCTGTCTCTGTCACTGTCTGTGTGTTGTGTCTTTCTCTGTCACTGTGTGTCATGTGGGTGCTGTCTGTTTTAGAATCTGTGTATTCTCATGCTCCATGCACACACTGGCACGACAGTTAACTTTGTGTTTTTAGCAGTGCTCTTCTTCCCCCACTGAATGAGACAGGCAGGTCAGTGGTAGTGTTTGAGCCATGTATTTTATTTGTTTAGGCAGGCCCTTTCAATCCTCCCTGGTCTGCGTGGTGCTGGGCACTTTTCTGTTGAGGATAAGGGAAGGTCAGCGGAGCTGTAATGAATACAAGGAGTCCCCGAGAGAGGCCAAGTTAACAGCTGCTAACAGCAGGCGCAGAGGAGCTGCTCCTCGCTCTCCCTGTTCTGTTAAAAGAGGCCAATGTGGTGGAGGGATTGCACACCCGTGTAAAAATTCCAGCCAACTAGATCGCCTAGTGCACCAGGTATCTATGCCCTGAGTCACATCACTGAACAAGGCTACAAAACAGGTAGCTTTAATTGAAGAGGATGCATGCAAACTTGTGCATTACTCAGTGTGTATCTATGCGCAAATATACAACATTCTAACATTTGTTTTTTGATACGGAATTGGTATCCTTAATACAACATTTAGGTCTATGTTGGAAAAGTTGTCACTATCAAATATGTGTGAAGCTGGATAACAGATGAGACAAACCTCATATGTTTTTTTGAGTCCATGCCAAAGCGATTTTTACAAGGCATGCCAAAGCGATATTTTAAAGGCACATCTATAGCTGCCGGACAATTACATCACTTTTAAGAAAAGAGCAGAGTTAGAAACTGATAGTACTGTCTTGCCCACTCCTTACCCTCCTAGCAGATAAGTTTCCCCACTGTATCTCAGGGCATCCAAACACACAGCTAATGGGGTCTAAGATAAATAGATAAATGAGAAAGAGACCTACAAACACAATAATACACTTAATACTGAAAACTATGGGACACCTAAAGACCTAAACAGTGGGGAAAGTTGACTCACTCTGCGGGGACTAAATGGGACTGTAATATAGGTAACTAGATGAAAGTAAAGAGAACTAAAGGCAGAGAGAGAAGCAGATATATACATTTTACCCGTGCTGCCTCTGAGCTCAATAAAAGACAGCAGTTTCCTTTGATTTCCTCTGAGCACAACTAACGACTGCAAACACAAGAGCTGGTAATTATAGCCCAGATGTCTGGAGAATTGCTAACAGGTTTTTTTCCCAGCTCTCCTTTGTCCCGCCATTTCACAAGAACGCTTAAGTGCCTTTGTCACTGGGAGAAAGAGAAAGTAGTCTTGTCACATTTGCAGAACTAAAGTAATTTTTTTACGGCTGTGTAAGTGAGAAAGCTAAAAGTAATTTTCACACAGAGAAAAAGCTAAAACAATTTTTTTATACAGAAATCAGTACGCATTCATAGCACAGGTTGCAATTCCTGCGATTTTCTAAGAGAGATTGATGATATGTGACCGATATTATCATACAGAAGCATGATTTTGATGTCCTGTTGTATCGCACATCCAAGCCTGTATACGAGCAGCAGTTCAGCTCAGTGTCAAGCTAACTTTTATCCCACTCAAAACGTCAAAGATATTCTGTCAAAGATAGTGAGATTACCACGGTGTGCACATTTTGGTTTTTCGCCCCCTAACACTACACAGCTGATTCAAATGATCAAAGGTTGATGATAAAGTTGATTATTTGAATCAGCTGTGTAGTGCTAGGGCAAAAACCAAAACGTACACACTTTGGGGTCCCGAAACCCTGACTTAGTGGCTCACAAGGGAAACCCTGACCTAGACCCTCCTGCATTGTCTTGGCTGTGTGCTTAGGTTATTGTCCTGTTGGAAGGTGAACCTTCGCCACAGTCTGAGGTCCTGAGTGCTCTGGAGCAGGTTTTCATCAAGGATCTCTCTGTACTTTGTTCCTTTCATCTTTGCCTCGATACTGACTAGTCTCCTAGTGCCTGCCACTGAAAAACATCCCCACAGCATGATGCTGCCACCACCATGCTGCACCGTATGGATGGTGCCAGGTTTCTTCCAGACATGACTCTTGGCATTCAGGCCAAAGAGTTCAATCTTGGTTTAATCAGACCAGAGAATCTTGTTTCTCATGGTCTGAGAGTCCTTTAGGTCCCTTTTGGCAAACTGCAAGCGTGCTGTCATGTGCTTTTTACTGAGGAGTGGCTTCCGTCTCGTCACTCTACCATAAAGGCCTGATTGGTGGAGTGCTGCAGAGATGGTTGTCCTTCTGGAAGGTTCTCCCATCTCAACAGAGGAACTCTGGAGCACTGTCAGTCACCATCGGGTTCTTGGTCACCTTCCTGACCAAGGCCCTTCTCCCCCGATTGCTCAGTATGGCAGGGCGATAGGCTCTAGGAAGAGTCTTGGTGGTTCCAAACTTCTTCCATTTAAGAATGATGGAGACCACTGTGTTCTTGGGGACCTTCAATGCTGCAGATATTTTACGGTACCGTTCTCCAGATCTGTGCCTCGACACAATCCTGTCTCTGAGCTCTACGGACAATTCCTTCGACCTCATGGCTTGATTTTTGCTCTGACACGCACTGTCAACTGTGGGACCTTATATAGACTAGAGGTCAACCGATTATGAACGCCGATACCGATTATTGGAGGACCAATTAATCGGCCATTCCGATTAATCAGTCGACCTCTAATATAGACAGTTGTGTGCCTTTCCAAATCATGTCCAATCAATTGAATTTACCACAGGTGGACTCCAATCAAGTTGTAGAAACATCTCAAGGATGATCAATGGAAACGGGATGCACCTGAGCTCAATTTCCAGTCTCATAGCGAAGGGTAAGTGTCACGACTTCCGCCGAAGTTGGCTCCTCTCCTTGTTCGGGCGGCGATCGACGTCAGCGGCTTTCTAGCCATCGCCGCTCCATTTTTCATGTATCCATTTGTTTTGTCTTGTTCCCTGCACACCTGGTTTTCATTCCCCAATCAATTAATATGTATTTATTCCTCTGTTCCCCATCAAGTCTTTGTGTAGGTTTGTTTGTGTTACGTGTATTTTGATATTGTTACGCGCATTACTTTTTGTCTATGTTCCGTGCTTTGAGCACATTTTATGTTACTTTGTGCTGCCATTTGGACCGGAATAAAAAGTGCGCCTGTTCACTACACTCTGCTCTCCTGCACCTGACTTCGCCTCCAATACACAATCCTAACAGTAAGGTATCTGTTTAAAAAAAAACAAAAAAACGTTTTAATACATTTGCAAACATTTCTAAAAACCTGTTTTCACTTTGTCATTATGGGTTATTGTGTGTAGATTGATGAGGGATTTAAACATTTTTTTTTAGAATAAGGCTGTAATGTAACAAAATGTGGAAAAAAGTCTGAAGGGGTCTGAATACTTCACGAATGTACGGTACATCCATATGCCGATCAATACATCAACAGTGTGATTACCTCCCATGCTGTTAGGTCATTTAATGTATTCCATATGATCAAACGTTGCAGCAGGTCTGTATCACACTGAGGGCCTCGTGTGTGTGTGTGAACAGACACTAACATCCCTGTCACAATAATCACAACTGCATTCTGCTAAATATTTTTAGAGCAGCACGGGTGAAGAGACTGTCACTTTGTGCGCAAGCCTTTCAGTGATGATTTCTAAATAATGATAAATAATTGTGAGTTTGAATGTAACTTTGAATGATATCCCCATGAATGATGAGCCCAGGAGCATAAGTGGGAAAGATAAAGAAAAATACATTCATTAGTTTATCTGTAAAATATGCAAAAATACAAATCCCTGCATTATTTGACGTGTGTTAGTACAAGATATGCAAGACGTTTTACTGTATTAACAATATATAGGTTTCAAGCAGCCAACACTGCTTGAAGCCTCCTTCATTTTCCTGTTTCTTAAACTGCTTGCAATTAGATGTGTTGGTGCTAGGGGTCATAGTGGAGAAGCATTCTTTATTTTGACACCATGGAGCTGTGTGGGCCAACCTATCCACAGGCTCTGCGGCACCCTTAAACAAAGTGTCCATTTCAGGGCTACAACATAACTAAGGATATCACCCTTAAACAAAGTGTCCAGTTCAGGGCTACAACATCACTGTGGATATCACTCTTAAACAAAGTGTTCAGTTCAGGGCTACAACATAACTGTGGATATCACCCTTAAACAAAGTGTTCAGTTCAGGGCTACAACATAACTGTGGATATCACCCTTAAACAAAGTGTCCATTTCAGGGCTACAACATAACTGTGGATATCACCCTTAAACAAAGTGTCCAGTTCAGGGCTACAACATAACTGTGGATATCACCCTTAAACAAAGTGTCCATTTCAGGGCTACAACATAACTGTGGATATCACCCTTAAACAAAGTGTCCATTTCAGGGCTACAACATAACTGTGGATTTCACCCTTAAACAAAGTGTCAATTTCAGGGCTACAACATAACTGTGGATATCACCCTTAAACAAAGTGTCCAGTTCAGGGCTACAGTAGGTCTGTGGATATCACCCTTAAACAAAGTGTCCAGTTCAGTGCTACAGTAGGTCTGTGGATATCACCCTTAAACAAAGTGTCCAGTTCAGGGTTACAGTAGGTCTGTGGATATCACCCTTAAACAAAGTGTCCTGTTCAGGGCTACAGTAGGTCTGTGGATATCACCCTTAAACAAAGTGTCCAGTTCAGTGCTACAGTAGGTCTGTGGATATCACCCTTAAACAAAGTGTCCAGTTCAGGGCTACAACATAACTGTGGATATAACCCTGTTTATTGAGTATGAGGGCCTCATGAGTAAACATTTTTGGAAAACTCACTTTTGCTCAAGTTCGAATTAACAACCTACGTCCCCACCTAGATCCGCTTACCCCCTGGGCAACTGCCAACTCTGTGGCTGTCTTTAAGGTCCCTCTTGTTCTACAGTCCCTCACCTCCACCATTTTGAAAGCCACATGTTATTGCAAGGTGCATTAGCAAACAACAGACTTTCACACACTCACTGGCTTTGCCTGGAAATTGTCTGTGTGTGCTTTCTTAAAGTATTTCTGAAGGGAGAGCCCTGTCAGTACAGCGGTAAGGGATACACCCCATCAGCTGTGCAGCTCTCCTGGTCAGAAAAAAATAGGCCCATTCTTTCCACTATAGTGTACTCACTGTGCAACAGTGTTTTTTCTGGCAAACCCTCTGCCTGCTCTCGGGGGGTGAAGGGGAAGGGGAAAATATCTTAAAGTTACAATCTGTAACTTTTTTGGGCAACCTGACCAAATTCACATAGAAATGTAAGTTATAGATCTGTCATTCTTATTGAAAGCAAGTCTAAGAAGCAATAGATCTGTTCTATGTGTGCTATTTCTATGCTTCCCGTTCATAAGTTTAGTTTTTGTGTATTTTACTTGCGGTTTTGTACAGCAGCTTCAAATGGCTGAAAAGGTGATGGAAAATATATTTCACAGCGGTTTATATGGTACAATGATTCTCTACACAATGATTGCTTGTTTTGTTACATAAACTGAAATTACACAAACTATTCGAATTTTAGCAAACAGGAAATGGCGGAGCGATTTACATATAGTGCAACTTTTTGGGGGAGCCTCCACTTTTGACATTTTTACTGCACCGAACAGCCTTTAAACAAAGTATACAGTTTATATGGACACTACATAAACATCAAGCTATGAAAGCTTGAATGTCAACGGGTATGCTAGTAATACTAAAATATGAATGCTAAAATATCTACAGTGTGTTTACTACATGCCACTATATATACACCTCACAATATACAGTACAGCTTAAGATGTAGCATGTAAATTTGTGTGTTGTCTCTGGTGTGGTTCATGAGTGTAATGCAATGCTTATCGCATACATGGTAGAAGTATGGACCTTGTATAAAACAACCACTTCATCCTCGCTTCTGCCCTGAAGTTGATTTTTCTGAAGCGATGGTAGAAGGCATGCTGAGGAGCTTGGCTGTTCAGCACTAGCCTATATTGGATTAGCGCATGTTATGGGCAGATGGCTGTTCCAAGTATTCAATGTAAAAAATAAAATAATAATAAAATAACTTCGCTTCGAGAGATACACTGCTGCATACCGAGTTTATTTATTTGATAAAAATGGTATTTTTTAATCTATTCGTAGAGTCAGCTCAGCTCAGCTTATAGAACCTAATAAATCATACCAAGTTTCAGACTTTCCCAAAGGAACCAAATCTACAGTTTTCTGGCGATATTCAAGACGCTAGATAATACTCCTCTGTTAGCTACAGCTCAAGAAGACCTCATCAGAATCTAGGAGAACGGAAGGAGAAAGTATTCTGAATGGGTGGTCGTCAATTAAAAAATCCCCAGCATAAGACTAATTAAAACTGACTCCAAGATGTGATGGGACGGAGTGATCAATAATAACTGCCAACAAGCATGCTAACATGCTAACCGTGCTAACATGCTAACCGTGCTAACATGCTAACCGTGCTAACATGCTAACCGTGCTGTTTATTCCAAGTGAAGGCAAACATGGGGCCACAGCATAAACTAGTTGATATTCCATGTGAGGTGGAAGAAATCGTCATCCACTGAAATGTAACCTCCATCCTCATTCACTGTCTCGTATGCTTTAAACTGTCTCCTATACTGTAACTGCGTTCATATTTTAAAGATCCCACTGTTAGTATGCTAGCATCCACGCTAGCAGGCGGCACCTCCTCGCCTTCCCACTCAGTCCCGATCGGGCCAAACTTCCTGACCTGTCCAGACCTCAAAGCTCCATAAAGTCTGCCCGCAGCCTGGGCCAGGACTGTTTGACTAAGGGCCTGATCATTCCAGCCTCGCCGGCCCAGTATTTACTCTCCTGGACAATGTGCTGCCTGTTGAGAGCATAGACCTTGCCATGTGTGTGCCAGAGTGTTGGGCTGGCCCTGAGTACCTACTCCCACACCAAGTCCACTTTGTTCAGCTCCAGAGTCCACCACTGAATCCCCTCTATGTCAGCTAAAGCAAGATGCAGGGTGGCAAGGTCTTACAAGCTATTAGCATTAGCCACCGACCTGCTAAAGACTTAATGTGTGTATGTTCCTCGTTGGTTGCTTTTCAAATACGTTTTCTTTACACAGTTACTGTGGATTCAACCTGGTATGCAGTCAGTACTTGGTGGCTCATTATGCATCCCCAGCATTAGACCTTTTCAGAGTGTAAACCAGAGAGCGGAGCTCAGAATTGCTTTTCGTTGTTAAGGGCATTGTAAAGCAAGCATTTCTCACATGTTAGGGTGACACTGTAAAACCATGGTGTTACAAGCTCTGACTGGCTGTGCAATGCGTGGAAAATTACCCCAGTGAATTAAAACACTTTGTGTCCATCTTTAACCCCCCCAGGAACAATTGCACCTTTGACTTTCTTTAAAAAGCGTGTCAGAACTGGGAAAGAGGAGTTTGGGGCGTTCTGAGAAATTGCTGTGTCATTTGTAATGGAACAGTTTGTGGAATTACATCATGTGGAATGTCATAGAGGTCACACAATAACTAATTTGGTCTAAACGTCGCTCATTTCATTTGCAAGGTGCACGGGCTGAACAAGACGACTCCCTTACCAACGTTGCCTTTACATTAAAGTGGCTGAAACAAGTCATGTCATCCTTAGACATGTCTTCATGACACATCATGAAATGGATAGCACCATACTAGTCTGTGAAGTGTTATGTCCTGACCTCTGTTTTAAACATCTGATTGTCTGTTTGGATATAATGTTGTCATGGCTACATGTTCACCTGCCCGGAGACTGCAGACGGAAAGGACACGTTAGATAAATCCAAACTTCTAATTTCTTGTGAGACTTATGTCCTGTTGTACATTGTCCTCATTCAAATAAACATAATAAATCAATCAATCAAATGAAAGTGTTGTACACTGATGAAGTTCTGAATACATCCAAGCACTGGAACAGATAAGACACATTTCCCCTGTTTGAGGAAGCGCTTTTAAGTTCAACACCAATGCTGTTTGTGGTCAGCTTGTTGCTGATACGAGCTCTAGCAGCGCAGCACGCTGTGCTTCTTCACCTCTTTGATGTGGCCTCTTTGCATACTGATTAAATTCTTCATCGGCAGTCTTTACGGCGCACGGTCTAACACATTCCACTGATGCAGCAAAGTTGGACTGGAGTCTAATTATTCAAATGAAATCAATTAATTACTGTATTACTGCTGTAACAAATGCTTGCAACCTATTATGCTGCTGGTGTTATCTAAACTAGGGATGCTAAAAGTTATTAAAGGACCTGAGGGAAAAAGCCTTTAACAGCCAAAATAGTTCCATCCGGTCCAATTGTTTCACTTAATATTACAAATAGAGGGAGATGAAGTTCCAGGCTACACAAAGGGGGAGAAATGCTGGGTAGACTACTGAATCCGCTGAGCATAGATGTGGCCAATTGATGCAAGCAAATGCAAATCCTCCAGAAAATGAGCTCATGGAAATAAATCAGGTGATGGAGGCAACGACATCAATCATGTTTTCAATGACATCACATCACGTTTTCAACGACATCACATCATGTTTTCAACGACATCACATCACGTTTTCAATGACATCACATCACGTTTTCAATGACATCACATCACGTTTTCAACGATATCACATCATGTTTTCAATGACATCACATCATGTTTTCAACGATATCACATCACGTTTTCAACGATATCACATCATGTTTTCAATGACATCACATCATGTTTTCAACGACATCACATCACGTTTTCAATGACATCACATCATGTTTTCAATGACATCACATCATGTTTTCAACGACATCACATCACGTTTTCAATGACATCACATCATGTTTTCAACGACAGCACATCACGTTTTCAATGACATCACATCACGTTTTCAATGACATTACATCATGTTTTCAACGACATCACATCATGTTTTCAACGACATCACATCACGTTTTCAATGACATCACATCACGTTTTCAATGACATCACATCACGTTTTCAACGATATCACATCATGTTTTCAATGACATCACATCATGTTTTCAACGATATCACATCACGTTTTCAACGATATCACATCATGTTTTCAATGACATCACATCACGTTTTCAATGATATCACATCATGTTTTCAACGACATCACATCACGTTTTCAATGATATCACATCATGTTTTCAACGACATCACATCATGTTTTCAATGACATCACATCATGTTTTCAATGATATCACATCATGTTTTCAATGACATCACATCATGTTTTCAATGATATCACATCATGTTTTCAATGACATCACATCATGTTTTCAATGACATCACATCATGTTTTCAATGATATCACATCATGTTTTCAATGACATCACATCATGTTTTCAATGACATCACATCATGTTTTCAACGACATCACATCATGTTTTCAACGATATCACATCATGTTTTCAACGACATCACATCATGTTTTCAATGATATCACATCATGTTTTCAACGACATCACATCACGTTTTCAATGATATCACATCATGTTTTCAACGACATCACATCATGTTTTCAATGACATCACATCATGTTTTCAATGATATCACATCATGTTTTCAATGACATCACATCATGTTTTCAACGACATCACATCACGTTTTCAATGACATCACATCATGTTTTCAACGACAGCACATCACGTTTTCAATGATATCACATCATGTTTTCAATGATATCACATCATGTTTTCAACGATATCACATCATGTTTTCAATGATATCACATCATGTTTTCAACGACATCACATCATGTTTTCAATGATATCACATCATGTTTTCAACGATATCACATCATGTTTTCAACGATATCACATCATGTTTTCAACGATATCACATCATGTTTTCAACGACATCACATCACGTTTTCAATGACATCACATCATGTTTTCAACGATATCACATCATGTTTTCAACGATATCACATCATGTTTTCAACGACATCACATCATGTTTTCAATGAAGCGCCTATTATTCACTATGAAGAAATCCAACTCCACGCACGCACGCACGCACGCACGCACGCACGCACGCACGCACGCACGCACGCACGCACGCACACACACACACACACACACACACACACACACACACACACACACACACACACACACACACACACACACACACACACACACACACACACACAGGGTGGCCTGGCGTCAGCACCCCAGACTTTAATTAATGACCACTCTCTCTTCTCTCTCTCAACTGACCGAAAGATCTAGGAAAAAATGATTGCTTTGATGTCCTAATCAGGAATCCATAGCGATGCAGGGAAACTCTGTCTGGGAAGTTGCCTCGGCTGCCAAAACCGGCTGCCTTAGGGCTTCAGGTTGATGGGATCCTGCAGATGTCCCGATCAATACATCAACAGCCTGTAGATTGTATTGTTTTTAAATAGGCATCTCTCTACATGTTTAAACACACTGACAGATTGTAGAGCCTAAGGACTTGATAGATCCATTAACGTACTCTGCATTACAAGTCAGAACAAGGCTGCTCTGCTTCTAAGATTTTATATTAAAGACACAACATGAATTCAAGGGTAAATCTGGAAGATACATAAAATTGATCAAATGTGGTCTTGAGGACATACCCTCAACGAAAGCCTTGGAGGATCTCCTGCTTTACATAAAATATATACTGAAGTAGTAGAGTAGCATGTTATTAATACACATGTATACGGAGGGCACAGACGAAAGACAACCTAAATAATTGGTCCGTTTTCCTAGTCTGAAAAAATAGTTTGTCTTTTCTACCGGTAAGCTCATACAGCATGGGGATGAGGAAGAGGTTGTGTTCTGGACTTCTGCTCTCCCAGTGTTCCTCTCTGAATTCCCATGCAGCAATGCTGCAAGGGCCTTCCTTTAACCCAAAGACAGGACGTAGGAAGCCTTCAAGGCCCAAGACAGGCAGATGCCACTTTGATAACTGGAAAAGTGGAAGGAGGAAAATCAACAACGTTTAAATTTAATTTTTTTAAAAGGCCCCCAAACATGTCACCATGAAATCACTCACGTCAGATACGAACTCACTCCTCTCTCTCTGCCTGCTGTTCCTGATTTGTTTTTTTTAAAGCAGTCCTTCAACCACACACATAACATTATAGCTATTGAAATAGCATTCCGTTCTGTTCACCCCAGTCCTTACAATAATATCATTGCTATTCATCCCTCTAGCAACGACATGCAGAGGTCAGCAAAGGTTATGTAATGGAAAGGCATTCTTTCAACAGAGTGCTTACTGCATGTCCATAGAAAAACTACGAGCAAGCTTTTAGCTTGGCACATACCCCAGGGCACTTTACAGATACATTTTTTAAAATGTTATCCATTTTCCATAGCGATATATATACTGAAGAAAGTCTGATTGACTAATCCAGGTATAAAGCTTGGACAACCAGGGTTTTGAACCCACAACCTTCTGTTACAAGCCCTGATCCACATACTGTACTCCGCCTCTAGCGATGATTAATGCATTATATCTATGAAATGAAGCCATGAAGATATTTCACTATTTTACTTTACCATAGCATCAGCAGTGAGGGACTGCACATCAAACTCTACGGCTTGGGAGAGTAGGCCTTCAGGGACTCTTATTTGAGCCAGTAAGGACTCTCTTTGGATGTAATTTAAAGTATTCCAAAAATACCAAGTTGCTTTCTGCATTATTATTACATTTTCCAAAGGAGTGTTACAACTCGATTCCATGCAGAGGCGGACATTTTGTAATAATGATCTTGAGACTGCAAGGTAAAATAATGGAAGAGAGGCTGAAGAAGAACCTTGCCAGATAACATGGGAGTGTCTACAGGACAGACGTCCCAAATGGCATCCCAAATCCTTATATAGTGCATTACATTTGACCAGGGCCCACAGGGTCACAAGTAGTGCACTATCTAGGGATTAGGATGCCAATTTAGAATGAGGCCTTTGTCCCAGCTGGCCAGCAGAAGCTGGGAGTGTCTGGAACAGATTGTTTCCTCCTGCTCAGGTTATAGGAGCAGGTCTGTATGCTAGTCTAGACAGCCTGAATGCTGATGGTCTATTTTCAGATCACATAGTTTGAGGAAATCTCCTTATACCAACAAATATATATATATATACTAAAATCCCAGGACAAAGTCCTCAACAGGGAAAAATAACATTGTTTTAATACTGTCACAAATAACATCAGCTTGGCCCTTATCTAAAATACTTTAAATCCACGTAATTTATCATGAGAACTGAAAATGCTCCACCTACTGTATATTGGAGACTTCACATGTAGTTGTTGTTGTTGTTGTAGTTGTTGTTGTTGTATAATAACTAACATTTATCTTTGACAGCCAATGGCTCTAGATGGTTCCATGCAATGTAAAGTGACCCTGTTAAAGAACCAAGCTTCCCTCACTTGTCAACAAACCCTTAAGGACAGACAATAGAAAAATAAATGTCCTTTCTCCCCTTCAGGGGACATCTCCAGATCAACACGAGCATCTGGCATCAAGTTCCTTTCCCAATAATATGAGGAAACGGTTATGAGATACTATAAATAATGAACTACTAATGGTAATGCTGAGGTACTATAACTAAGGAAATACTAAGGATAATGCTGAGGTGCTATAACTAAGGAAATACTAAGGATAATGCTGAGGTACTAAAAATATGGAAATACTAGGGATAATGCTGAGGTACTATAAATAAGGAACTACTAAGGATAATGCTGAGGTACTATAAATCAGGAACCACTAAGGATAAATCTGAGGTACTATAAATCAGGAACTACTAAGGATAATGCTGAGGTACTATAAACAAGGAACTACTAAGGATAATGCTGAGGTACTATAAATAAGGAAATACTAAGGATAATGCTGAGGTACTATAAATAATGAACTAGTAATGGTAATGCCGAGGTACTATAAATAAGGAACTACTAAGGGTAATGCTGAGGGAACTATAAATAAGGAACTACTAAGGGTAAGGTTGCAAAGCACCACAGATAATGCCTTCCAGGCCAGCAGTTTGGGCTAATGAGGAGATGTCTAGACAGGCATATAAAGCTGATTTTAACCAGGTTTGAGAAACACTGGTCTAGAGAGGCATATAAAGCTGATTTGTATGGTGCAGATGGGAAGGAAAGATATAGGGTTAGGCAATGGAAAGATATAAGAATCAGTCTACTTGTCATGATGACCCAGGCCGGGGTCAGTGGATTCTATTTGTCATGATGACCCAGGCTGGGGTCAGTGGATTCTACTTGTCAGGATGACCCAGGCCGGGGTCAGTGGATTCTACTTGTCAGGATGACCCAGGCCGGGGTCAATGGATTCTACTTGTCACTCAACATGTTGATGTATAGATATAGACCCAGGAACCCACAAGGCCTGTAAACTGGCAAGGAAATAGACCCAGGAACACACAAGGCCTGTAAACTGACAAGGGAATAGACCCAGGAACACACAAGGCCTGTAAACTGACAAGAGAATAGACCCAGGAACACACAAGGCCTGTAAACTAACAAGGGAATAGACCCAGGAACACACAAGGCCTGTAAACTGACAAGGGAATAGACCCAGGAACACACAAGGCCTGTAAACTAACAAGGGAATAGACCCATGAACACACAAGGCCTGTAAACTAACAAGGGAATAGACCCAGGAACACACAAGGCCTGTAAACTAACAAGGGAATAGACCCAGGAACACACAAGGCCTGTAAACTGACAAGGGAATAGACCCAGGAACCCACAAGGCCTGTAAACTAACAAGGGAATAGACCCAGGAACACACAAGGCCTGTAAACTGACAAGGGAATAGACCCAGGAACCCACAAGGCCTGTAAACTGACAAGGGAATAGACCCAGGAAGGCCTGTAAACTGACAAGGGAATAGACCCAGGAACACACAAGGCCTGTAAACTAACAAGGGAATAGACCCAGGAACACACAAGGCCTGTAAACTAACAAGGGAATAGACCCAGGAACACACAAGGCCTGTAAACTAACAAGGGAATAGACCCAGGAACACACAAGGCCTGTAAACTGACAAGGGAATAGACCCAGGAACCCACAAGGCCTGTAAACTAACAAGGGAATAGACCCAGGAACCCACAAGGCCTGTAAACTGACAAGAGAATAGACCCAGGAACCCACAAGGCCTGTAAACTAACAAGGGAATAGACCCAGGAACCCACAAGGCCTGTAAACTAACAAGGGAATAGACCCAGGAACACACAAGGCCTGTAAACTGACAAGGGAATAGACCCAGGAAGGCCTGTAAACTGACAAGGGAATAGACCCAGGAACACACAAGGCCTGTAAACTGACAAGGGAATAGACCCAGGAACACACAAGGCCTGTAAACTAACAAGGGAATAGACCCAGGAACACACAAGGCCTGTAACTGACAAGGGAATAGACCCAGGAACCCACAAGGCCTGTAAACTAACAAGGGAATAGACCCAGGAACCCACAAGGCCTGTAAACTAACAAGGGAATAGACCCAGGAAGGCCTGTAAACTAACAAGGGAATAGACCCAGGAACCCACAAGGCCTGTAAACTAACAAGGGAATAGACCCAGGAACACACAAGGCCTGTAAACTGACAAGGGAATAGACCCAGGAACCCACAAGGCCTGTAAACTAACAAGGGAATAGACCCAGGAACCCACAAGGCCTGTAAACTAACAAGGGAATCCATGTATTTCCTGGATGTGTATCTTTACCTCACTACAGGTTCATGTAATGGTGCTTGTCTACTTTTAACGCAGGGATTTTTTACAACCATGACTCTCTATTTCCACTGTGTACTGTAGCCGTCGCCAAGAGACTGACTGCACAGGCCTAGTCGTGCACTGCATGTAAATGTGACTTGATTAAAAACATCTGCATGATGAGAGGCAGAGTGTTATTTATAGTTAAAAAAAAAAAGGTTGAAAACATTTTTAGGTTCAGGAGAGAATTCCCCTCATTCATCGTTCTGAAACTAAAAGTAGCATCAAACCCTTGAAGTCAAAACCCTTCATGTTATACGATAATAGTATACTGGTCTGTGGCATCCAGCCCTCTTTATGTTCAGGGGATGGCAAATACGTATCCTACGATTCATCACTCTACAACAGCTGTCTCTCCGCAATGTTAACATTATTTTATAACTTGTGGAATATGTATCTATGTTGATACCCAGTCAGACTGTGCAGAAGTCAATGAGGGCAAAGTGAGGTTAAATGTAACACATACATAGTATACCGGGAGCTCCTAAAGTTTTTTTTAATTTTTTTTATTTGACCTTTATTTAACCAGGAAGGGCTCATTGAGATTAAAATCTCTTTTTCAAGAGCGCCCTGGCCAAGGAAGTATTAGGACAGTGGCACGTGTTTTGACTCTGTACTCCAGCACTTTGGAATGGAAATGATACAATGACTATGAGGTTAAAGTGCAAGACTGTCAGCTTTCATTTTCATCCATATCGAGTGAACCGTTTAGAAATGACAGCACTTTTTTTATATACATAGTGCCCCCATTTTAGGGGACAAAAAGTATTGGGACAAATTCACTTAGATGTTTATTAAAGTAGTCATAAGTTTAGTATTTGGTCCCATATTCTTAGCACGCAATTACTACATCAGGCTTGTGACTCTGCAAATTTGTTGGATACATTTGCTGTTTGTTTTGGTTGTGTTTCAGATTATTTTGTGCCCAATAGAATGTAATTCTAATAATGTATTATGTCATTTTGGAGTCACGTGTACTGTAAATAAGAATATATATTTCTATACATTTCTACAGTAATATGGATGCTACCATGATTATGGATAATCCTGAATAAATCGTGAACAATGACAAGTGAGGAAGTTACAGATGTACAGGTATCATATCCCCCCCCCCCCAAAAAAAAATGCTAACCTCTCACCATTACAATGACAGGGGAGGTTAGTATTTTTTAGCATGTCTTGGGGGTATGATATTTGTGCATCTGTTATGCATGATTAATTCATTATTATCCTTAAAATAATCTCAAACACAACCAAAATAAAGAGCAAATGCATCCAACAAGTTTGTAGAAATTAATTAATTTCCTATCTGCATTTTAGATAGGGCAGCTGTCAAAATATTTCATTGCATTGCGCAAGAAGAACAATCAAGGAGCCATCATCATTCCTTACGGAAAAGTCTACAAATACAACCTGCTTTGGAAAATGGGACCAAATAATAAACTTATGACTACTTTACTACACACACAAGTGAATTTGTGCCAATACTTTTGGTCCCCTAAAATGGGTGGGGGGGGACCATGAACAAAAAGTCATGTAATTGGTAAACGATTCACTCGATATGGATAAAAATGCCCTCAAATGAAAGCGGACAGTCTGCACTTTAACCTCGTAGCAATTGTATCATTTCAAATTCAAAGTCCTGGAGTTCAGAGCCAAAAACAACCAAAAATGTGTCCCTGTCTGAATACTTTTGGAGCTCACGGTGCTCACGGTATGAAAACTCAAAAGGAAAATAAATCGCTCTTAGGGGAATAGTTTTATGCCTGCACCGCAATGCACTCTGTAGAGATATGGCGCGGGGTCTTGTAAACTGATTTCAACATTCTTCAATGCTCTTTCAAGTGTAAGTAACACGTTTTACCTACTATCTGAGATAGTAAAAGTGGAAACAGGATAAGTGTAAGCCCATAGAGTGGTCCTATTACAATATAATAAACTTAAAAAAACATCACAGGAAATGTCACAGTTCAGGTGTCGCACCTCTTCAAAAGGGACGTTGTAACAAACAGGCAGAGAGAAAAGCGGGGGACGTGGAGCTAATGCAACAGAAAGTTGAAAAGAGGATTCTGCTGCTGCCCATGTGGCGGGAGGCAGGCATGATGAAAGCCACATGTCGGGGAGGAACGACACTCTTTAGCCCCTGCAGATGGAGATAGGGCAAACTCCTTGCAACAGACTGGGTATTGACAACTGAGTTGACACAAGCTGTGGTTTTACCATTCGAATAACACCGAAGATGACAAACAGTGCGGGAGAATGTCTCGGCTAGTCACACATTTCTTCCCCCTCGGCTGCTCGCGGTCGACAACGGTCAATGTGTTTGCCAGCTTGTGGAATAATCTGAGCAGTATGAATACACATGAAGTGTGCAGTTGGATGACTGTCAGTTGGATGAAACATAGCTGGCAGGTTTCACAGAAACACCACCTTCACAGAAACACCCCCCCCCCCCTTCAGCAGCATTTAAATACTTTAGTCAATTCTTGATGATGACTTGACAATACTTGGAGGCAAATATAAAAAACATTTAATGTGGTTAACTTATGTTGAGAAGTGAGAGCGGAAATAGCAGAGGCTGCCCCTGTAACTACATGAAGCATATTGGGGTAACCCATAGACATCATCCTACTTACCACACAAACCCCTAGGATATAGGCTACTACAAAAAAAATAACGCTTGTTCTGTGTACCTGCCTAATGTAAGACAAGAGACTCTCCGAAATGGACTGACACCCTATTCAGTCATCCAGAATGACAGTAGGGATGCCAAGCCGCTTTAGGCTTCCGATATTCAGATGTAACTAGAGCAGCAGAGCTCCGTGGGTCTTCTACAGTTTTGCACGTTCTTGCAGTGGGAATTCGCTGCTCTCCAGTACATCACTGCAGACACATAATGTCAGTAATCAGGGAGAGAGGCAGAGAGGCAAAGTTCCCTCCTTCCCTTTCATCTTCCTCTAGCCCTTCATAATTCATGTGTGTGCACCTCAGGCAAAAAGTCTACGGTCAGGTGTGTAATTAAGGCTCTCGTCTTCCTTCTTTTTCTGCAACTCCCCTCCTCTCCATGGCGACGGGAGTCCATCTTCTTATCTGTTTTAATTTAACACTGAACAAAAAATACAAACGGAACATGTAAAATGTTGGTCCAATGTTTCATGAGCTGAAATAAAAGATCCCACAAATGTTCCATACGCACAAAAACAAAGCTTATTTCTCTAAAATTCTGGGCACAAATGTGTTTACATCCCTGTCAGTGAGCATTTCTCATTTGCCAAGACAATCCATCCACCCGAAGCTGATTAAACAGCATGATCATTACACCTTGTGCTGGGGACAATAAAAGGCCACTCTAAAAGTTGCAGTTTTGTAACACAACACAATTCCACAGATTGCTAAAGTTTTGAAGGAGCTTGCAATTGGCATGCTGACTGCAGGAATGTCCACCAGAGCTGTTGACAGAGAACTGACCATAGAGAAATGGGCCAAAAAAAAAGGGGGACAGAGCAGCCAACCTCCACAGAGGCTGACTGCTCTGCCCCCCTTAAGGACAGTGGAACTATGGACCTTCAGGCATAAAGGCCCTCACTCCCTATCCAGTAACAGGCCTCCCTCTCTGGCATGAGAGTACACATACAGGCAGTTAGGCCCTTACTCACCACCCGGGTAACACCCCTCTATTTTCAGGGATGATTCCAGCAGGGGACCCCCCCCCCCCCCACCTCCACAACCTTGCATACCAGGTGAACCAGGGCACCCACACTTAACTCATAAGCTGCCTTCAACTACCATAAGCCGGCCTCCAACGTCATTTTAGAGAATTTGACAATTACGTCCAACTGGCCTCACGACCACAGACCTAGTGTTCAGAACATCTACATCCGACTTCTTCACCTGCGGGATCGTCTGTGACCAGCCACACGACGGACAGCTGATGAAACTGAAGGGGTATATCTGTCTGTAATAAAGCTCTTTTGTGCGGAACAATTCATTCTGATTGGCTATGCCCCTGCCCAGTCATGGGAAATCAATAGATTAAATCAATAGATTAGGGCCTACTGCATGTACTTCAATTCAACTCAGTAAAACCATTGAAATTGTTGTTGTGTTTATATTTTTGTTCAGTATCGACGTTCAGAGTGCATGCACCACATGCACTTTTACTACAGGAAGTAAATAATTATATTCTACAGGTTGATAATTCTGTTCTATTCTGGTTTATCGGGTCATAATATCATCTCTCCGCGGTCCACTTAGCTCCGGCAGTTAAATAAAGATGGGAATGTCAGAGAGGAGCTCAAATAGATATAGATTGCTATCGCAATTTGGGAATGTCAATGACTGCTCCTGATCGGAGCGCCGTGACTGTCTGGTACAGCAAGGGGCAGAGGATACTCTCACAGTAAGCCCGCTGCAAATGTGTCTGCAATGCAGACCTTGAAGGGGAGGGAGAGCTTTTTTGACCTCTGGCTCTCGGGTCAGGGTTTAAACCCATGGTAGGACGTATTGTTCCCTATCCATCAGGGAAGGGCACGTTTACCTGACAGTCAGTCACGCTGTGACCCCATCAATCAAAAGTGCCAACTGGGAACACGGGATCGTCACCAATGGGTACCGACGGAGGAGTGATTACCATTTCTAAGTGGTTAGCAGCCTAAAATTGGATCATACGATGTATACGATGAATAATAAATATCTCCATGTATTTGAAAAGGACTTGCAGTATGTGCTGTTTTAGAGTTTCCGTGTGTCGGGCTCAAAACGAATGACAGAAATGAATACAATGTGATTTTTTTTTGTTTTTTTATGGTAATTTCAGTGGGGGAAATGTTTATATTATGCTAATTCCAGTCATTTTAATCATACAGCGGCAACAATGAAAGCCTACAGCTTCAAATGATGAGTACTTTTTGACATTCCAAGGTTAATGAGAGTTTACAGAAATATGCCAAATTAACAAGCCACTGCAACTTCTCTGAAGATGAAGAGAATGCGGGAGCCATTGTTGTGGTAATCAGCGTTAACATACTGTCATTCCTCTTCAACTAACTGTACAGTAAGTCTACTGTGGGTGGGCATATCCAGAAGGAAAGAGGACAGGTGATAACAATGCTCTCCGTATTGAAATTAGTCCAATTCTCTTTTCTTGCTTGCTGCGAGAATATAATGGAGATGTCAAGGCTTTTCGTCTTCATAGGGCCCCTTATCTGCAATATAATCCTTTGGAGAGGCTTTTGCTGTATTGTGACACTATGGTGTCGTGGAAATGTGTTGACAAGACATGCTGCGACGTTGCGGAAGCAGCGACAAGGTCCTCAGTGCCAATTATTTCCAGGTTACGGGGACTAACAAAGCGGGATGATTAATGAAGACTTCCTGCCAAAAGGCAATTGTGACAGAGCTGATGGAAGGAGGTCATCGAGATATCATTGCTTCTTATTGGTCCGTGACACCGTTTTTCTACAGTGACAGAAAGAGATAACAATCTGTCCTTTGCATATGCAATTAAAAAAGCATTCCTCATGTCAGATACTTCACAGAGATTGGAAAATGGGATTGATGTGAGTAACCTTTTCAGAGGGACTGTGTAGTGCCTTTTCAGAGGGACTGTGTAGTGCCTTTTCAGAGGGACTGTCTCGTGGCTTTTCAGAGGGACTGTCTCGTGCGTTTTCAGAGGGACTGCCTAATGCGTTTTCAGAGGGACTGCCTAGTGCCTTTTCAGAGGGACTGTCTCGTGCGTTTTCAGAGGGACTGCCTAATGCCTCTTCAGAGGGACTGTCTATTGCCTTTTCAGAGGGACTGCCTAATGCCTTTTCAGAGGGACTGCCTACTGCCTTTTCAGAGGGACTGCCTAGGGCCTTTTCAGAGGGACTGTCTCGTGCCTTTTCAGAGGGACTGACTACTGCCTTTTCAGAGGGACTGCCTACTGCCTTTTCAGAGGGACTGTCTAGGGCCTTTTCAGAGGGACTGTCTAGGGCTTTTTCAGAGGGACTGTCTCGTGCCTTTTCAGAGGGACTGCCTACTGCCTTTTCAGAGGGACTGTCTACTGCCTTTTCAGAGGGACTGTCTATTGCCTTTTCAGAGGGACTGCCTACTGCCTTTTCAGAGGGACTGTCTATTGCCTTTTCAGAGGGACTGCCTAATGCCTTTTCAGAGGGACTGCCTACTGCCTTTTCAGAGGGACTGCCTAGTGACTTTTTATTTATTTAATCTTTATTTAACTAGGCAAGTCAGTTAAGAACAAATTCTTATTTACAATGACGGCCTACCCCGACATAACCCGGACGATGCTGGGCCAATTGTGCGCCGCCCTGTGGGATTCCCGATCACGGCCGGTTGTGATATGTTATATGTATACCAGACTATAACGTGAATCCCAGACTATAACGTTATAACAACGTTATAGTCTGGGATACATGGATGAGCTATGTTGAGAATACAGAATACAGTATGTATGTACATAGGGCAGCAGTCTCTAAGGTGCAGGGTTGCGTACCGGATGGTAGTCGGCTAGTAACAGTGACTAAAGTTCAGGACCTGGTCTGATGGTCTGGAGATAGAAGCTGTTTTTCAGTCTCTCAGCGCTAGCTTTGATGCACCTGTACAGTCTCCGCCTTCTAGATGGTAGCGGGGTGAACAGGCCGTGGCTCAGGTGGCTGAGGTCCTTGATGATGTTCTTGGCCTTCCTGTGACACCGGGTGCTGAAAAAGTCCAGAAAATGTCCTGGAGGGCAGGCAGTGTGCCCCCAGTGATGCATTAGGCTGACCGCACCACCCACTGGAGAGCTCTGCGGTTGCGGGCGGTGCAGTTGTCGTACCAGGTGGTGATACAGCTTGACAGAATGCTCTTGATGGTGCATCTGTAGAAATTTGTGAGGGTCTTACGGAACAAGTATAATTTCTTCAGCCTCATGATGTTGAAGATGTGCTGTTGCCGGTGTTGGTGAAGACCAGGTCCTCAGTGATGTGCACGTAGGATTTACCCAGGTGTTTTACCCCAGTGTTTTACCCAAAAGGCCCAGGATCTAGCCAGGTGTTTTACCCCAGTGTTTTACCCAAAAGGCCCAGGATTTACCCCAGTGTTTTACCCCAGTGTTTTACCCAAAAGGCCCAGGATTTACCCAGGTGTTTTACCCCAGTGTTTTACCCAAAAGGCTCAGCATCTGCCCAGGTGTTTTACCCCAGTGTTTTACCCAAAAGGCCCAGGATCTAGCCAGGTGTTTTACCCCAGTGTTTTACCCCAGTGTTTTACCCAAAAGGCCCAGGATTTATCCAGGTGTTTTACCCCAGTGTTTTACCCAAAAGGCCCAGGATTTACCCCAGTGTTTTACCCAAAAGGCCCAGGATTTACCCAGGTGTTTTACCCCAGTGTTTTACCCAAAAGGCTCAGGATCTACCCAGGTGTTTTACCCCAGTGTTTTACCCAAAAGGCCCAGGATCTAGCCAGGTGTTTTACCCCAGTGTTTTACCCAAAAGGCCCAGGATTTACCCAGGTGTTTTACCCCAGTGTTTTACCCAAAAGGCTCAGGATCTACCCAGGTGTTTTACCCCAGTGTTTTAACCAAAAGGCCCAGGATCTAGCCAGGTGTTTTACCCAAGTGTTTTACCCAAAAGGCCCAGGATTTACCCCAGTGTTTTACCCCAGTGTTTTACCCAAAAGGCCCAGGATTTACCCAGGTGTTTTACCCCAGTGTTTTACCCAAAAGGCTCAGCATCTACCCAGGTGTTTTACCCCAGTGTTTTACCCAAAAGGCCCAGGATCTAGCCAGGTGTTTTACCCCAGTGTTTTACCCCAGTGTTTTACCCAAAAGGCCCAGGATTTACCCAGGTGTTTTACCCCAGTGTTTTACCCAAAAGGCCCAGGATTTACCCCAGTGTTTTACCCAAAAGGCCCAGGATTTACCCAGGTGTTTTACCCCAGTGTTTTACCCAAAAGGCTCAGGATCTACCCAGGTGTTTTACCCCAGTGTTTTACCCAAAAGGCCCAGGATCTAGCCAGGTGTTTTACCCCAGTGTTTTACCCAAAAGGCCCAGGATTTACCCAGGTGTTTTACCCCAGTGTTTTACCCAAAAGGCTCAGGATCTACCCAGGTGTTTTACCCCAGTGTTTTACCCAAAAGGCCCAGGATCTAGCCAGGTGTTTTACCCCAGTGTTTTACCCAAAAGGCCCAGGATTTACCCCAGTGTTTTACCCAAAAGGCACAGGATCTAGCCAGGTGTTTTACCCCAGTGTTTAACCCAAAAGGCCCAGGATTTACCCCAGTGTTTTACCCAAAAGGCCCAGAATTTACCCTAGTGTTTCACTCAAGAGGCTCAGGATCTACCCCAGTGTTTTACCAAAAAGGCTCAGGATTTACCCCAGTGTTTTACCAAAATTGATCAGGATTTACCCCAGTGTTTTACCAAAATTGATCAGGATTTACCCCAGTGTTTTACCCCAAAAGGCTCATGATTTACCCCAGTGTTTTACCCCAGTGTTTTACCCCAAAAGACTCAGGATTTACCCCAGTGTTTTACCCAAAATTGATCAGGATTTACCCCAGTGTTTTACCCAAAATTGATCAGGATTTACCCAAAAGGCTCAGACTCCTCTGTTTCCATCTACGTGGGCTGGCACCCATGTCTCACTGGGCCATGGCTCCGGCAGACCTGCTCTCACTTAGAGACAAAGCCAGGCCACTGGTACTTTTCAGCTGTCATTTACATAACAAGGGTTAAATGTGGACTTTGACACCTTCTCACAAAGCAACTGTCTTGATGATGCAGATGTTGTTGATTCTGCTGAGTCTTCACTGTCAGCCCTAGATATGTAAACACCATGTCCCTAGTATAACATCAGGGTGGAACACTGGTGTTACTGTGGAAAAGCAACACTAGAGACTCATTCACTGGGAACTATCACAACAAATAGTCTCACTCTCCTCCCAGGTACTAAAGTGGCTTGCGAAAGTATTCACCCCCCTTGTCATTTTTCCTATTTTGTTGCCTTACAACCTGGAATTTAAATTGATTTTTTGGCGGTTTGTATAATTTAATTTACACAACATTCATACCACTTTGAAGATGCAAATTATGTTTATTTGTGAAACAAACAAGAAATGGGACAAAAAAAACGGAAAACTTGAGCGTGCATAACTATTCACCCCCCCAATGTCAATACTTTGTAGAGCCACCTTTTGCAGCAATTACAGATGTAAGTCTCTTGGGGTATGTCTCTAAAAGCTTAGCACATCTAGCCACTGGGATTTTTGCCCATTCTTCAAGGCAAAACTGCTCCAGCTCCTTCAAGTTGGATGAGTTCTGCTGGTGTACAGCAATCTTTAAGTCATACCACAGATTCTCAATTGGATTGAGGTCTGGGCTTTGACTAGGCCATTCCAAGACATTTAAATGTTTCCCCTTAAACCACTCAAGTGTTGCTTTAGCAGTATGCTTAGGGTCATTGTCCTGCTGGAAGTTGAACCTCTGTCCCAGTCTCAAATCTCTGGACTGAAACAGGTTTCCTTCAAGAATGTCCCTGTATTTAGCGCCATCCATCATTCCTTCAATTCTGAACAGTTTCCCAGTCCCTGCCGATGAAAAACATCCCCACAGCATGATGCTGCCACCACCACTGTGGGGATGGTGTTCTTGGGGCGATGTGAGGTGTTGGGTTTGCGCCAGACATAGCATTTTCCTTGGTGGCCAAAAAGCTCAATTTTAGTCTCATCTGACCAGAGTACCTTCTTCCATATGTTTTTTTGCGAACACCAAACGTGTTTGCTTATTTTTTATTTTGGGCAATGGCTTTTTTTCTGGCCACTCTTCTGTAAAGCCCAGCTCTGTGGAGTGTACAGCTTAAATTGCTCCTATGGACAGATACTTCAATCTCCACTGTGGAGCTATGCAGCTCCTTCAAGGTTATCTTTGGTCTCTTTGTTGCCTCTCTGACTAATGCCCTCCGTGCCTGGTCTGTGAGTTTTGGTGGACGGCCCTCTCTTGGCAGGTTTGTTGTGGTGCCATATTCTTTCAATTTTTGGGATGTTTGAAGTTTCTGATATTTTTTTGTAATCCAACCCTGATCTGTACTTCTCCACAACTTTGTCCCTGACCTGTTTGGAGAGCTCCTTAGTCTTCATGGTGCCACTTGATTGGTGTTGCCCCATGCTTAGTGGTGTTGCAGACTCTGGGGCCTTTCAGAACAGGTGTATATATATATTTAGATCATGTGATAGATCATGTGACACTTAGATTGCACACAGGTGGACTTTATTTAACTAGTTATGTGACTTCTGAAGGTAATTGGTTGCACCAGATCTTATTTAGGGGCTTCAGACCAAAGGGGGTGAATACATATGCACGCACCACTTTTTTATTCTTTATACTTTTTGAAACAAGTCATTTCACTTCACCAATTTGGACTATTTTGTGTATGTCCATGACATGATTTCCAAATAAAAATCTATTTAAATTACATGTAATGCAACAAAGAAATGTCTGCTCACTGTCAACTGTGTTTATTTTCAGCAAACTTAACATGTGTAAATATTTGTATGACCACAACAAGATTCAACAACTGAGACATAAACTGAACAAGTTCCACAGACATGTGACTAACAGAAATTGAATAATGTGTCCCTGAACAAAGGGGGGGGGTGGGTCAAAATCAAAAGTAACAGTCAGTTTCTGGTGTGGCCACCAGCTGCATCTCCTCCTCATGGACTGCACCAGATTTGCCAGTTCTTGCTGTGAGAAGTTACCCCACTCTTCCACCAAGGCACCTGCAAGTTCCCGGACATTTCTGGAGGGAATGGCCCTAGCCCTCCGATACAACAGGTCCCAGATGTGCTCAATGGGATTGAGGTCTGGGCTCTTCGCTGGCCATGGCAGAACACTGACATTCCTGTCTTGCAGGAAATCACGCCCAGAACGAGCATTAAACTGGTGGCATTGTCATGCTGGAGGGTCATGTCAGGATGAGCCTGCAGGAAGGGTACCACATGAGGGAGGAGGATGTCTTCCCTGTAACGCACAGCATTGAGATTGCCTGCAATGACAACAAGCTCAGTCCAATAATGCTGTGACACACCACCCCAGACCATGACGGACCCTCCACCTCCAAATCGATCCCGCTCCAAAGTACAGGCCTCGGTGTAACGCTCATTCCTTCGAAAATAAACCAGAATCCGACCATCACCCCTGGTGAGACAAAACCGTGACTCACTGAAGAGCACTTTTTGCCAGTCCTGTCTGGTCCAGCGACGGTGGGTTTGTGCCCATAGGCGAGGTTGTTGCCGGTGATGTCTGGTGAGGACCTGTCTTACAACAGGCCTACAAGCCCTCGGTCCAGCCTCTCTCAGCCTATTGCGGACAGTCTGAGCACTGATGGAGGGATTGTGCGTTCCTAGTGTAACTCGGGCAGTTGTTGTTGCCATCCTGTACCTGTCCCGCAGGTGTGATGTTCGGATGTACCGATCCTGTGCAGGTGTTGTTACACGTGGTCTGCCACTGCGAGGACGATCAGCTGTCCATCCTGTCTCCCTGTAGAGCTGTCTTAGGCATCTCACAGTACAGACAATGCAATTTATTGCCCTGGCCACATCTGCAGTCCTCATGCCTCCTTGCAGGATGTACCTGTCCTGCAGGTGTGATGTTGACTACAAACTTTCTTTACCCAACCGTGGGACAGACTATGCTTGTTCCCACACTCGGGACTCTGACTCTCTATTGGTTACGCAGACTTTTGGCCTCCCATCCGATTCATGTGCATGTACATCCTGGCCCATCTACTGTTGCTAGCCCCAATTCTGACTTGTGCTCTGATATCTGCTTCACTGGTTTCTGCTCTCGTAAAAGCCTGGGTTTTCTGCACGTTAACACTAGAAGCTTATTACCTAAAATGGATCAATTGAAAGTGTGGGTTCACAGCTCCAATCCAGATGTGTCGTTTATTACTGAGACGTGGTTAAGGAAGAGTGTTTTGAATACTGATGTTAACCTTTCTGGTTATAACCTTTTCGGCAAGACAGATCTTCCAAAGGTGGAGGAGTGGCAATCTTTACCAAGGATCACCTTCAGTGCTCGGTTGTCTCCACCAAGTCTGTCCCCAAACAATTTGATTTGTTGGTTTAAGTATTCATTTTTCAAATAGCTCCTTGTTGACTGTTGCTGGGTGCTATCGTCCTCCATCAGCATCGGCCTGTACCCTACCTGCCCTAAGCTCTCTCCTGGCCCCCTACACCAAGTCTGAATTTGTCCTGCTAGGTGACCTAAACCGGGACATGCTTAAACCACCTAACCAAGTCCTAAAGCAATGGGACTCCCAATATTTCTCAGATTATTACCAACCCCAAAAGGTATGACTCCAAACACCCAGAAAAGACTACTCTTCTTGATGTTATCCTCACAAATAATCCTGATAGGTATCAGTCTGTTGTTTTCAGTAATGACCTTAGTGATCACTGTTTTACAGCCTGTGTTCGTAATGGCTGCTCAGTGAAACGACCTGTCCTGATTTGTCATAGACGCTTGCTAAAAAACTTTAATGAGCAAGCCTTCCTTCATGACCTGGGCTCTCTCTCTCTCTCAGCTTGATCCCCTCTGTCGAGGACGCTTGGACCTTCTTTTTTGATATTTTCAGTGGTATTGTTAAGAAACACGTCCACATAAAGAAAATGAGAATTAAAAACCGGTTCAGCCCCTGTTTCGAACGTGATCTTGCAGAGTTACCCCACCTCAAGAATTGCATTTGGCGAAAGGCTCGGCACACGCATACTCAGGCTGACTGGAAGGCCAAAGGGCACTCAGGCTGTCCGGAAGGCCAAAGTTAGTTACTTTAAGGAGTAGTTCTCTCTCTGTGGGTCTAACCCCAAGAAGTTCTTGGAAACAGTTAAAGACCTGGATAATAAACCTTCCTCCTCACAGCTGCCCATGTCCCTTATAGTTTATGGTGTGGTTGTTACTGACAAGAAGCACATGGCTGAGCTCTTTAATCACCACTTCATTAAGTCAAGATTCCTAATTGACTCAGACATGCCTCCTTGCCCTGCTATAAAGTGACTGCAGGCAGTCACTGAGTCCGAGGAGCTACTGAAACTTGATCCCAAAAAACATCTGGGTCAGATGGTTTAAACCCTTTCTTCTTTAAGGTTGCTGCTCCCATCATCGCCAAGCCTATCTCCAACCTTTTTAACCTGTCTCTCCTTTCTGGGGAGGTTCCCATTGCTTGGAAGGGAGCCACGGATTGTCATTTATTTAAAGGGAGAGATCAAGCTGATCCTAACTGTTATAGGCCTATTTCTATTTTGCCCTGTTTTATCAAACATGTTGGAAAAACTGACTGGCTTTCTTGATGTCTATAGTATTCTCTCTGGTATACAATCTGGTTTCTGCTCAGGTTATGGATGTGTCACTGCAACCCTAAAGGTTCTCAATGATGTCACCATTACCCTTGATTCTAAGCAATGTTGTGCTGCTATTTTTATTGACTTGGCCAAAGCTTTTGATACGGTAGACCATTCCATTCTTGTGGGCCGGCTAAGGAGTATTGGTGTCTCTGAGGGGTCTTTGGCCTGGTTTGCGAACTACCTCTCTCAAAGAGTGCAGTGTATAAAGTCTGAAAATCGGCTGTCTCTGCCACTGCCTGTCACCAAGGGAGTACCCCAAGGCTCAATCCAAGGCCACATGCTCTTCTCAATTTACATCAACAACATAGCTCAGGCAGTAGGAAGCTCTCTCATCCATTTATATGCAGACACAGTCATATACTCAGCTGGCCCCTCCCCGGAATTTGTGTTAAATGCTCTACAACAAAGCTTTTGTAGTGTCCAACAAGCTTTCTCTACCCTCAACCTTGTTCCGAACACTTCCAAAACAAAGGT
Organism: Oncorhynchus mykiss; assembly: GCF_013265735.2. Lineage (NCBI taxonomy): Eukaryota > Metazoa > Chordata > Actinopteri > Salmoniformes > Salmonidae > Oncorhynchus > Oncorhynchus mykiss. The sequence continues at coordinate 8,585,761 of NC_048569.1, read as the reverse complement.
CATGTGGTTTGGTAATAAGAATGCCCCTCTCCCCACAGGTGTGATCACTACCTCTGAGGGTTAAAAGCTTGAGGAGCTTGGGAGTATGGCTAGACGCTACACTGTCCTTCTCTCAGCACATATCAAAGCTGCAGGCTAAAGTAAAATCTAGACTTGGTCTCCTCTATCATAATCACTCCTCTTTCACCCCAGCTGCCAAACAAACCATGATTCAGATGACCATCCTATCCATGCTATATTATGGAGACATAATTTATAGATCGGCAGGTAAGGGTGCTCTCGAATGGCTAGATGTTCTTTACCATTCGGCCATCAGATTTGCCACCAATGCTCCTTATAGGACAAATCACTGCACTCTATACGCCTGTGTAAACTGGTCATCTCTGTATACCCGTCGCAAGTCCCACTGGTTGATGCTTATTTATAAAATCCTCTTAGGCCTCACTCTCCCCTATCTGAGATATCTACTGCAGCCCTCATCCTCCACATACAACACCCGTTCTGCAGGTCACATTCTGTTAAAGGTCCCCAAAGCACCCACATCCCTGGGTCGCTGGTCTTTTCAGGTTGCTGCAGTTCGCGACTGGAACAAGCTGCAACAAACACTCAAACTGGACGGTTCTACATCTCTTCATTCAAAGACTCAATCATGGACACTCTTACTGACAGCTGTGGCTGCTTTGCGTGAGGTATTGTTGTCTCTACCTTCGTTCCCTTTGTGTCGTTGTCTGTGCCCAGTAAAGTTTGTACCATGTTTTGTGCTGCTACCATATTGTTTTTATGTTGTGTTGATACCATGCTGTGTTGTCATGTGTTGCTGCCTTGCTATGTTGTTGTCTTAGGTCTCTCTGTATGTAGTGTTGTGTTGTCTCTCTTGTCGTGATGTGTGTTTTGTCCTCTATTTATATGTTATATATTTTTATTTTTAATCCCAGGCCCCTGTCACCGCAGGAGGTCTTTTGCCTTTTGGTAGGCCAGCATTGTAATTATGAATTTGTTTTTAACTGACTTGCCTAGTTAAATAAAGATTAAATAAAATAAAAATACAGTTTTGGGGATGTACCGATCCTGTTCAGGTGTTGTTACACGACCACGGTGAGGATGATCAGCAGTCCATCCGGTCTCCTTGTAGCGCTGTCTTAGGCGTCTCACAGTACAGACATTGCAATTTATTGCCCTGGCCACATCTGCAGTCTTCATGCCTCCTTGCAGCATGCCTAAGGCACGTTCACGCAGATGAGCAGGGACCCTGGGCATCTTTCTTTTGGTGTTTTTCAGAGTCAATAGAAAAGCCTCTTTAGTGTCTTAACTTTTCATAACTGTGACCTTAATTGCCTACCGTCTGTAACCTGTTAGTGTCTTAACGACCGTTCCACAGATGCATGTTCATTAATTGTTTACGGTTCATTGAACAAGCATGGGGAACTGTTTTAAACCCCTTTGCAATGAAGATCTGTGAAGTTATTTGGATTTTTATGAATTATCTTTGAAAGACAGGGTCCATGAAAAAGTGAGTTTATATAATGACACGTAAATGAGAAAGACTACGCCTGAAAAAATGACTAGCAGAGCACAGCAATGACGCAAGAATTGGCCATTTGAAAAAAGCGTCAGAGAAAGTAGGAAGGCATAACCTGTTGAGACGAGCATTACATCTTTCTTATAACAACGTTGTGTGAGGCTACTAAAACTCCTCTCAATAAAAGAGAAATGTCATAGAATACAACATTGCAAGAACAGATCACGCTGTAGTCAAGATGTTAACAGAATGTGTCATTTGTCCTCTTAAAAACAAAAACTAGAAAGATTTTGATTCCCCAAAAAGAAAGGAAATTCTTGCATACTTCATCCATATTTTATTTTTGCAATAAGACTAGCGTGTAGTTCCAGTAGTTAGCTACACCCACTACATGGTGTAATATTGGTGTTGTGGAGAAATGACCAGGCAGGAGACGGGAGTACAGTTAGTTTTCGTTTAGTCAAAACCCCTTGTGCGCTACAGTTCCCGGCACCCCAGTGCGCATGTGCATTTCCCATTAGGTGTAGTAACGTAACACTGCCGTAATGCATTACTGCTTAGTAACAGCACAGTAACTAATATAAACAGATGCGGATCCCAGATACTACACATGTGAAAAAAAAGTTATTAACACCATGACCGGCCAGGTCGCAATTGTAAATGAGAACTTGTTCTCAACTTGCCTACCTGGTTAAATAAAGGTGAAATAAATAAATAAATAAATGTAAACATGGCCGAGATTTGAATTTAGTTCAACTACCACCAAGCTACTGCAAAATGTAGTTGAATTACTAGTTGAACTACATGAAGTGCCCTACTCCCCAACAACGGATGTGAATGTGAGTTGGGTTTAATGTGACTGAGAGGTCATTCTTAGTGCAGGTCCAGCAGATGAGTAAAGCCACATACCAGGAAATATGACACATAGATGTCATGAACTGCTGTTTTGAAGATGTCACTTTGACAAAACACACGAGACAATTACAATGACATATATCGTAGACATTTACGGCCATGAAAATGATTTCTTATGGAAAGTCCTACTCCATGCACATTTAACGAAAAATCAGTCTCCTAAGAATAACAAATGTCCAAATTTGGCTACAGATTGAGGCTCTTAATTTGACCTATATTGTCACAGCCAAATAATCTTGCAGCAACATGATTTGATTGTTTAGTCTATAATGTTGCTTGATCGGTGGTTAGGTTATTAGCTGGCCAAAAGTAGGCAACATGAAAAGTGCTATACTGTTAACCGTGTGTTAGTGTGGGTTTTCAGTGAATTTATGTAAATCACAAAGCTCATCTGCATGTCCTGCAGTGCAGGAAAATTCTCAGCAACAAAAGAGTGATCAAATTAATACCTTACTTCTAGATGTGGGAAAAACATGGCAGCTACAGTATTGAAAGATTTCAGCATGCAATGAAAATGCATTATATCCTCAATTCTTACAGATTCCCACAAAGTAGCTCATGAAATCAAAAAAGCCTTGTATAGCTTCTATTGACTACTTGATATTCACAGCATGTTTGCCTCAGTAGTTACATTAGAGTGCTTTTCTATTTGATTCCTCAAAGGGTGAACATCCACTATATGATTTACATGGGACCTGCTAGATAGAGTAGAGCATACTACAGATATGATTTACATGGGACCTGCTAGAGTAGAGCATACTACAGATATGATTTACATGGGACCTGCTAGAGTAGAGCATACTACAGATATGATTTACATGGGACCTGCTAGAGTAGAGCATACTACAGATATGATTTACATGGGACCTGCTAGAGTAGAGCATACTACAGATATGATTTACATGGGACCTGCTAGAGTAGAGCATACTACAGATATGATTTACATGGGACCTGCTAGAGTAGAGCATACTACAGATATGATTTACATGGGACCTGCTAGAGTAGAGCATACTACAGATATGATTTACATGGGACCTGCTAGAGTAGAGCATACTACAGATATGATTTACATGGGACCTGCTAGAGTAGAGCATACTACAGATATGATTTACATGGGACCTGCTAGAGTAGAGCATACTACAGATATGATTTACATGGGACCTGCTAGAGTAGAGCATACTACAGATATGATTTACATGGGACCTGCTAGAGTAGAGCATACTACAGATATGATTTACATGGGACCTGCTAGAGTAGAGCATACTACAGATATGATTTACATGGGACCTGCCAGAGTAGAGCATACTACAGATATGCCGCAGTAAACAGGGATGTGAATGTTGTGTGGCCCGTCTGTAAGTCCTTTTTCATGCTGTGGCAGAGTGCTAATGTGGCTGTCTACACGTCTGCCGGAGGAGACCACCCACTCTGACAAACACCAACATTTCCACTTCCACTTAACCGTCTTGACTGGCAATATCCTGGGGTAGTTATAGTAGTTAGTAGTTATAACACATTGCAGAGTTTATTGCATTCAAATGACTGGTGTAGATGACGGAAAAGTTTAGATTTACAAGTTATAAGCCAAGCCTGGCCTGCTTGTCAAGCTTAAACTTAAGTCAAACCTTGATTACTGCCGCTAATTAGTTGATTAGTTGAGCCTTTTGGGGACCCTAAACTATATTTTGGTTGGGAGGGCCCTACATCTCGCGGGCAAATAATTTTAGTGACTCCCTCTTGATGGTAGAGGGAATATTTTTTGTTTTAAAATTGAATTTCCTGCAATTCTACAAATGTTTCCAGAACATATATCATGTAATGATATCTGAGTGAGAGTGACTAACAAAATCAATGCGGGGCCCCTGAGGTCAGGGCCCCTGGGCACATGCCCTCTTGTGCCCGGTCGGAAATTCAGCCATGATTACTACAAGTTTAGATAGCTGGCTAGACTGACTTAGCAATTAAAGAATTAGCTAACGTTGCTAACTGAGTGACTGTCAGTGACTGACACAAGAGAAAAACTGCTGATGCACAACCACATTTTAAAATGGCACCTTGTGTATTCCTACTATTCTAACTCTCAACTGTAAGTTGAGACCTCAACTGGGTTGCTAAATTGGGGGGTCGGGAGATATAAGCAACCGCTTATGTCGCTTATGCCTGGAGCAGGCACTGGGAATATGATGAAGACTACACTCAAGCAGTTATCTGGACCTGTGAGATGGTCTGGAGTGACTAGACAAAAGTTAGATCAACACTGTCAACTAAAAGAGAGAAATAGCAATTGGACAAAAGCCAATGATTTTCCCAATGAGCTGACTTGACTTGGACATCCTCTGAGGACATAAACTCATTCATTGTCCTAACAGTCGCCTGAAACATCTGGAACAAAAGTTGAGTGGCTGCCCAGGGCATTGTTCCATGTCTCCTTTCCAGTTGACTCATGGGAAAGAGAATACACAAAGACACTGTGTTGCTGGGTCAAGAGGCTGAAAGGAGAAAGAAGCTTGACAGCTGTCTTCAGGAGTTGCGGAGGAAGAACCAGTCATCTCAGAGCCCTGTCCGAGACTGAATGCTGAATTCACTCAGAGCAAAATTGGAGGAAAAGCAGAAAAAAATGTATTGAAATGGATGTAGGTGACAGCATGACAAGTCATCTGCAACTCAATGTTCTAGCACTCTCTGTCCCGATGAAACTTTAACCAAGGCCTTTCCACTGTCTTTGGCAATAGGCAAGACATTCAGCCACTTGCCTACACCCTACAGTCCAACAGACTTTTGCAGTAATGGTCCACTCCTTTTCTCGATATCTACCCAAATGAATTAAATGAGTTTATTTACAGGTCAATGACAGATCGCATTATAATCCGTCTTTATCTACTACAGTGTACACTGCTTCGGCACAGTACTGTACAGCGTGCTCTTAAAACTCTGTCAACAACATCAATAGGTAGCACTTTGTGAAACCAGTGAGTTGCATCTTTAATCAAGGTTATTTCTGTCTGGGTAAAGGATCACTATTGACGAAGCGAGTGTTTGGGCTCCAGTGGTAAAAAGCTTAATTATGGAAAGGTGGAATGGTCAATATATATTGGACTGCTGATAAGAACATTGAACACAATTGACATCCAATTTACAGTCTTCTAATTGGTTCTGCAAGGGGAGCCATGGCTTGTTGGTAATCCCCTTTAGAGATCAAGAATCAGGTATGAGAGGATGGAATGATGGGATCGACTTCCGAACTGATGATAGGAGAGACATATTACATGCAGGAAATGTTGTTATTCAGTGAGAAACACTTGACATTCTCCGCCCATCTTGTCCATTGTAAACCCAATCTAACCACTGCCCATCACTTAGACTAGCCTTCCACTTGGACAGCCCCAACAGAGGTTACCTAATTGGATTTCAGTCCGCATAGTTTGCTTTAGGCAGCAACAAATATAATAACATGGGCCTTGATATACCCATAATTTAGTGTGAGGGCTTTCGGGAGGACTGAAACTTCCTGTGTCTAAAGTCCGGGGCATTTATCCAACTCGGCCTCACTTGGGTATACGGAGGCCATTGGAATGCATGAGCACACCCTGCTATGCATCTCACATATTAGCCCAGCTTTGAGTTTTCGGTGAAGCTTTTCTTCACAAAGACAATGAAGGTTGTTTAACTATGGGGCTTTGTAACTAGACCCTCCAAGACAGTTATGGTTGAGTAAATATGGGGCATTCGGAAAGTATACAAACCCCTTGACTTTTTACACATTTTGTTACTTTAGAGCCTTATTCTAAAATGGGTTAAATATATGTTTTTCTCATCAATCTACACACAATACCCCATAATGACAAAGCAAAAACATGTTTAAAAAAACTGAGTTCAATCTTGGTTTCATCAGACCAGAGAATCTTGTTTCTTATGGTCTGAGAATCCTTAAGGTGCCTTTTGGAAAACTCCAAGTGGGCTGTCATGTACCTTTTTACTAAGGAGTGGTTTCCGTCTGGCCACTCTACCATAAAGGCCTGATTGGTGGAGTGGTGCAGAGATGGTTATCCTTCTGGAAGGTTCTCCCATCTCCACAGAGGAACTCTGGAGCTTTGTCAGAGTGACCATCGGGTTCTTGGTCACCTCCCTGACCAAGGCCCTTCTCCCCTTTGCTCAGTTTGGCCGGCCGGCCAGCTATAGGAAGAGTCTTGGTGGTTCCAAACTTCTTCCATTTCAGAATGATGGAGGCCACTGTGTTCTTGGGGACCTTCAATGCTGCTGACATTTTTTTTGTACCCTTCCCCAGATCTGTGCCTCGACACAATCCTGTCTCTGAGCTCTGCGGACAATTCCTTCCACCTCATGGCTTGGTTTTTGCTCTGACATGCACTGTCAACTGTGGAACCTTATACAGACAGGTGTGTGCCTTTCCACATCATGTCCAATCAATTTAATTTACCACAGGTGGACTCCAATCAAGTTGTAGAAACACCTCAAGGATGATCAATGGAAACAGGATGCAGCTGAGCTCAATTTCAAATCTCATAGCAAAGGGTCTGAATGCTTATGTAAATAAGGTCTGTCTGTTTAAAAAAATATATATATTTGCTACAAAAAAACAAAGTTTTTTTGCTTTGTCATTATGGGTTATTATGTGTTGATTGGTGAGATTTTTTATTTATTTAATCCATTTTAGAAAAAGGTTATAATGTAACAAAATGTGGAAAAAGGGAAGGTGTCTGAATACTTTCCCTATGCACTGTAACAAGACATTCCAAGACAGGTCGGTAACTATGGGGCTTTATAACTAGATCCTACAAGACAGTAAAGGTTGGTAACTATGGGGTCTTATAACTAGAACCACCAAGACAGTTAAGGTTGTGTAACTATGGGGTCTTATAACTAGACCCACCAAGACAGTTAAGGTTGTGTAACTATGGGGCCTTATAACTAGATCCTACAAGACAGTAAAGGTTGGTAACTATGGGGTCTTATAACTAGACCCACCAAGACAGTTAAGGTTGTGTAACTATGGGGTCTTATAACTAGACCCACCAAGACAGTTAAGGTTGTGTAACTATGGGGTCTTATAACTAGATTCTACAAGACAGTAAAGGTTGGTAACTATGGGGTCTTATAACTAGAACCACAAAGACAGTTAAGGTTGTGTAACTATGGGGTCTTATAACTAGACCCACCAAGACAGTGAAGGTTGTCTTACTATGGGGCCTTATAACTAGAACCACAAAGACAGTTAAGGTTGTCTTACTATGGGTCTTTATAACTAGAACCACAAAGACAGTGAAGGTTGTGTAACTATGGGGCCTTATAACTAGAACCACAAAGACAGTGAAGGTTGTCTTACTATGGGGCCTTATAACTAGAACCACAAAGACAGTGAAGGTTGTCTTACTATGGGGCCTTATAACTAGACCCACCAAGACAGTGAAGGTTGTGGAACTATGGGGCCTTATAACTAGAACCACAAAGACAGTGAAGGTTGTCTTACTATGGGGCCTTATAACTAGACCCACCAAGACAGTGAAGGTTGTGTAACTATGGGGCTTTATAACTAGACCCACCAAGACAGTTAAGGTTGTCTTACTATGGGGCCTTATAACTAGAACCACAAAGACAGTTAAGGTTGTCTTACTATGGGGCTTTATAACTAGAACCACAAAGACAGTGAAGGTTGTGTAACTATGGGGCTTTATAACTAGACCCTCCAAGACAGTGAAGGTTGTCTTACTATGGGGCCTTATAACTAGACCCACCAAGACAGTGAAGGTTGTGTAACTATGGGGCTTCGGGGAAACGGTATATTGATGATGTTTTTGTTCTGTGGAGGGGTGATGCAAAACAGGTCCAGGGATTCCATGCTTTTCTTAACTCCTGTTCTGATCATTTGAGATTTACTATGCAATCTGATACACGTCAAATCAGTTTTCTTGATCTTGTGTGAAGATAATGTTCTATACACTGATCTTTACAGGAAGCCTACTGATCTTAACAGTTTTTTTTTAGGGCTGATAGTTGTCACCCACTTCCCTTGAAAAATAGTTTGCCCTACAGCCAATTCTGTTGAATCAAAATAATTTGCAAAAAACAATCAGATTTCGACAGAAATATGGCTGAGACGCAAAGGAAGTTCAAGGAGAGGGGCTACAAAAATGATCAGATTAATATTGCCATTGAGAAAATTCAAAACAAAACGAGACATGACCTTTTTCAAGGTCAGTCTCGCAAAAAGACGCATTCTTGTGTTCTAACTAACTGCTATTCAAAGTGTTCTGAACAAATTAAGGGAATTGCTCACAAACATTGGCACATTCTAAAATCCAATGATAGTCTCGGTAATGTGTTTTCGGACCTTCCCTTGGTCGTATTCTCGCGGGGCAGAAATCTCAGAGACCAATTGGTACACTCTGATTTACCACCCCAAGATATTCCTGAACAACGTCTATTTGCACCCCTACTGGATGGAAATTACAAATGTAATGGCTGTGCTCAATGCAATGGCACTTATAAATGTAGATCCTTCAAACACCCACAAACAGGGAAATCGATCCCAATCAAAGGTGTTATTACGTGCTCCACTAAGGCAGTTATTTATCTTATAACTTGTCCTTGTGGTAAAAATGATGTAGGTAAAACAAAGCGTGAATTAAAAGTACGTATCTCAGAGCATCGTAGCACCATTAGGTGTAAAAACTTTACTTATCCAGTTGCGGCCCACTTCTTGGAGGCAGGCCACTCGATTTCTTATCTGCGTTATTTTGGCATCAAACATGTCACCCTCCCTAGGAGAGGGGGTGACCTTGATAATTTATTGTTAAAACGAGAGGCTGCCTGGATCTTTAACTTAAAGACCCTTGCGCCCTTCGGTCTCAACGTAGACTTTGATCTGAAGCCATTCTTGTGATTATTGTGACTTTGCCATTGTAATTGTTTGTAAGCTTTTGTAGTCGAAAATGAATCTATGATCGTATGCTATCCATTTGTTGTTTGTATGCTGTTCTTTGTATGCCATTTTAATATTTGATAATTAACCAATGATATTAGGCCCCTCTTGACCATGATTACAGACACCTGTGTCTTTTGACACTATATAAACGAGTCATCCCGCAGTGTTTGTGATCATACCCTGATGAAGACAGCTTGGCTGTCGAAACGTTGGTAATTACATTTTTGCATCTGAGCTCCTAGAGTGTGCGGATCTCTTTTATTAGCTAGCTAGCCAGCACCTCGCCTAAATTGGTGTGTGTTTCTTTTTCTACTAGACTATGGGGCTTTGTAACTAGACCCTCCAAGACAGTGAAGGTTGTCTTACTATGGGGCTTTATAACTAGACGCACCAAGACAGTGAAGATTGTGTAACTATGGGGCTTTATAACTAGACCCTCCAAGACAGTGAAGGTTGTCTTACTATGGGGCTTTGTAACTAGACCCTCCAAGACAGTGAAGGTTGTCTTACTATGGGGCTTTATAACTAGACCATCCAAGACAGTGAAGGTTGTGTAACTATGGGGCTTTATAACTAGACCATCCAAGACAGTAAAGGTTGGTAACTATGGGGCCTTATAACTAGACCCTCCAAGACAGTTAAGGTTGTGTAACTATGGGGCTTTATAACTAGACCCTCCAAGACAGTGAAGGTTGTCTTACTATGGGGCTTTATAACTAGACCCTCCAAGACAGTGAAGGTTGTCTTACTATGGGGCTTTATAACTAGACCCTCCAAGACAGTGAAGGTTGTCTTACTATGGGGCTTTATAACTAGACGCACCAAGACAGTGAAGGTTGTGTAACTATGGGGCTTTATAACTAGACCCTCCAAGACAGTGAAGGTTGTCTTACTATGGGGCTTTATAACTAGACCCTCCAAGACAGTGAAGGTTGTGTAACTATGGGGCTTTATAACGAGACCATCCAAGACAGTGAAGGTTGTGTAACTATGGGGCTTTATAACTAGACCATCCAAGACAGTGAAGGTTGTGTAACTATGGGGCTTTATAACTAGACCCTCCAAGACAGTGAAGGTTGTGTAACTATGGGGCTTTATAACTAGACCCACCAAGACAGTGAAGGTTGTGTAACTATGGGGCTTTATAACTAGACCATCCAAGACAGTGAAGGTTGTGTAACTATGGGGCTTTATAACTAGACCCTCCAAGACAGTGAAGGTTGTGTAACTATGGGGCTTTATAACTAGACCCTCCAAGACAGTGAAGGTTGTGTAACTATGGGGCTTTATAACTAGACCATCCAAGACAGTGAAGGTTGTGTAACTATGGGGCTTTATAACTAGACCCACCAAGACAGTTAAGGTTGTGTAACTATGGGGCCTTATAACTAGATCCTCCAAGACAGTGAAGGTTGTGTAACTATGGGGCTTTATAACTAGACCCTCCGAGACAGTGAAGGTTGTGTAACTATGGGGCTTTATAACTAGACCCTCCGAGACAGTGAAGGTTGTGTAACTATGGGGCTTTATAACTAGACCCTCCGAGACAGTTAAGGTTGTGTAACTATGGGGCTTTATACTAGACCCTCCGAGACAGTTAAGGTTGTGTAACTATGGGGCTTTATACTAGACCCTCCGAGACAGTGAAGGTTGTGTAACTATGGGGCTTTATACTAGACCCTCCGAGACAGTGAAGGTTGTTTTACTATGGGGCTTTATACTAGACCCTCCGAGACAGTGAAGGTTGATAACTATGGGGCCTTCGAGCTCCAAGATGGATGAGCAGACTTCACAAGCACAGGCAGGCACCTTGTGAGAAAAAAGAGAAAGAGGGGAGAGAAATACATTGTTCTATCAAGGTTTAGAGGGAGAGATCTCTGTCAAAGGCTGCCATGGTGAGAAAAATACATAATTAGTGGTGCGCCTGTGAAACCGTCTCCCTTCGCAAAGGCTGTTTGATGTTCTGCTCCGACTCAGTTTCTATGATATCCACCGTCTCTTACGGTTCATGAGTTTGCAGGTTTTTACCCCAACTCTACTCGTGGATCTGATACAGGAGTCATACTGTGGTTGTCAGGATTATTGATGACATTTAAACTAAACATTATTATGTGACATCATACATGTCACAGACGCTCATTACCATTTTTGACAAATGAACGACCATATAAGGTCATTTAATCTCAGCAGAGACTAGCCAACTCAATCAGTCCATGGGTCATGATATCCCTTATGCCGTTTTCAAATGTCATGAATCGTGAAGGTTGCTGTTAGAGTAGCATAATAGATGCCTCAAAACTGTATAGTGTTACTAGATCATAAAAATAACTTTAATCCAAACACCACATACGTCAGTTTAGAATCCTATTTCCAAGATTATTCTATTACCACTGGAGCAGGGAAACGATACACAGTGTGTTTCTTGGTTGCTTATCACAGTGTCCTCTGTATAATGGTCTATGTTGTCCATGATTCAACAAATCCCTGAGGAGAAACACTGAGGTCAACCGACGAGCCGTGACGCTGAGCAAGATATAGGGATTTGTCCCGGCCTGTCACTCAAGAGACTAAATTAATTCTGTGCGGTGACTCTTATACCACGCTGTAGCACCTATATTGCAGAGACAAGCAGGATAATCTAAGCTTGGGCTTTATGCCATTTTATTTGACTTGTTTCAACACTAGAACCGCTACAGCAGTAATTTTTACTGCTCATAATTATATATTTTTTATTACTCTTATATATTTTAAGTAATAACTCCCCCTCCTTAACTCCTTCCTAAATACAGTGGGGCAAAAAAGTATTTAGTCAGCCACCAATTGTGCAAGTTCTCCCACTTAAAAAGATGAGAGAGGCCTGTAATTTTCATCATAGGTACACTTCAACTATGACAGACAAAATGAGAAAAAAAATCCAGAAAATCACATTGTAGGATTTTTAATGAATTTATTTGCAAATTATGGTGGAAAATAAGTATTTGGTCACCTACAAACAAGCAAGATTTCTGGCTCTCACAGACCTTCTTTAAGAGGCTCCTCTGTCCTCCACTCGTTACCTGTATTAATGGCACCTGTTTGAACTTGTTATCAGTATAAAAGACACCTGTCCACAACCTCAAACAGTCACACTCCAAACTCCACTATGGCCAAGACCAAAGAGCTGGCAAAGGACACCAGAAACAAAATTGTAGACCTGCACCAGGCTGGGAAGACTGAATCTGCAATAGGTAAGCAGCTTGGTTTGAAGAAATCAACTGTGGGAGCAATTATTAGGAAATGGAAGACATACAAGACCACTGATAATCTCCCTCGATCTGGGGCTCCACGCAATGATCACAAGAACGGTGAGCAAAAATCCCAGAACCACACGGGGGGACCTAGTAAATGACCTGAAGAGAGCTGGGACCAAAGTAACAAAGCCTACCATCAGTAACACACTACGCCGCCAGGGACTCAAATCCTGCAGTGCCAGACGTGTCCCCCTGCTTAAGCCAGTACATGTCCAGGCCCGTCTGAAGTTTGCTAGAGAGCATTTGGATGATCCAGAAGAAGATTGGGAGAATGTTATATGGTCAGATGAAACCAAAATATAACTTTTTGGTAAAAACTCAACTCGTCGTGTATGGAGGACAAAGAATGCTGAGTTGCATCCAAAGAACACCATACCTACTGTGAAGCATGGGGGTGGAAACATCATGCTTTGAGGCTGTTTTTCTGCAAAGGGACCAGGACGACTGATCCGTGTAAAGGAAAGAATGAATGGGGCCATGTATCGTGAGATTTTGAGTGAAAACCTCCTTCCATCAGCAAGGGCATTGTAGATGAAACGTGGCTGGGTCTTTCAGCATGACAATGATCCCAAACACACCGCCCGGGCAATGAAGGAGTGGCTTCGTAAGAAGCATTTCAAGGTCCTGGAGTGGCCTAGCCAGTCTCCAGATCTCAACCCCATAGAAAATCTTTGGAGGGAGTTGAAAGTCTGTGTTGCCCAGCAACAACCCCAAAACATCACTGCTCTAGAGGAGATCTGCATGGAGGAATGGGCCAAAATACCAGCAACAGTGTGTGAAAACCTTGTGAAGATTTACAGAAAACGTTTGACCTCTGTCATTGCCAACAAAGGGTAAATAACAAAGTATTGAGATAAACTTTTGTTATTGACCAAATACTTATTTTCCACCATAATTTGCAAATAAATTCATTAAAAATCCTACAATGTGATTTTCTTTCTCATTTTGTCTGTCATAGTTGAAGTGTACCTATGACGAAAATTACAGGTCTCTCTCATCTTTTTAAGTGGGAGAAATTGCACAATTGGTGGCTGACTAAATACTTTTTTGCCCCACTGTAAGTCTACATAACACACTGTTGGTGTTAGAACCTTCATATCACAAACACAACTGGAGTTACAGTTATCAGTTTTAGAAGGGCATGCAACTTTTTGAATGGTTTTCCCCCATTGACCCTCCTCCCAACAGTAGGGCCTGCTCCCCTCCTTCTCCCAACAGCAGGGCCTGCTCCCCTCCTTCTCCCAACAGTAGGGCCTGCTCCCCTTCTTCTCCCAACAGTAGGGCCTGCTCCCCTCCTTCTCCCAACAGCAGGGCCTGCTCCCCTCCTTCTCCCAACAGTAGGGCCTGCTCCCCTTCTTCTCCCAACAGTAGGGCCTGCTCCCCTCCTTCTCCCAACAGCAGGGCCTGCTCCCCTCCTTCTCCCTACAGTAGGGCCTGCTCCTCTCCTTCTCCCAACAGCAGGGTCTGCTCCTCTCCTTCTCCCAACAGTAGGGCCTGCTCCGCTCCTTCTCCCAACAGTAGGGCCAGCTCCCCTCCTTCTCCTTCTCCCAACAGTAGGGCCTGCTCCCCTCCTTCTCTCAACAGTAGGGCCTGCTCCCCTCCTTCTCCCAACAGTAGGGTCTGCTCCCCTCCTTCTCACAACAGTAGGGCCTGCTCCCCTCCTTCTCCCAACAGTAGGGCCTGCTCCCCTCCTTCTTACAACTGTAGGGCCTGCTCTGCTCCTTTCCCAACAGTAGGGCCAGCTCCCCTCCTTCTCCCAACAGTAGGGCCTGCTCCGCTCCTTCTCCCAACAGTAGGGCCAGCTCCCCTCCTTCTCCCAACAGCAGGGCCTGTTCCGCTCCTTCTCCCAACAGCAGGGCCAGCTCCGCTCCTTCTCCCAACAGCAGGGCCTGTTACGCTCCTTCTCCCAACAGTAGAGCCTGTTCTCCTCCTTCTTCCAACAGTTGAAAGTGCAGTGCCCAGCTGATAATCACCCTGATAATTGCTTTGAAACTGAAACTACACCAAAACTAATTTCACACATATGACAATGGATTAAATAAATGAGTAAAGTATGATGGGGAGAAACGGTGAGTTGATGAGCGAGGGGAAGCGAACAGTGAATAATTATGTAATCACCAATTGTGAATGAAGAAAAGGGCAGTCTTATCAGTCTACTCTGGGCCTACTAGGAGTAGGCTACACAGTGAGAGCGTGCGTAATTACACATGTTGAAAGGCTTTCAATACACTACATCACCAAAAGTATATTTACACCTGCAGCCAACAAGTGCTCAACATATGTGGGAACTCCTTCAAGACTGTTGGAGAAAGCATTCCAGGTGCAGCTGGTTGAGAGAATGCCAAGAGTGTGCAAAGCTGTCATCAAGGCAAAGGGTGGCTACTTTGAAGAATCTCAAATATAAAATGTATTTGGATTTGCTTAACACTTTTTTGGTTACTACATGATTCCATATGTGTTATTTCATGTCTTCACTATTATTCTACAATGTAGAAAATAGTAAAAAATAAAGAAAAACACAGGAATGAGTAGGTGTGTCCAAACTTCTGACTGGTACTATACATGTCCAAAAACATGAATGAAATCACACTGTTCCCATCATATCATTTTCATATTTTTAATACCATTCCATTCACCCATTCCAGCCATTATTATAACTTGTCCTCCCATCACCAGCCTCCTGTGGCGAAGAGCAGAATGTAGCAATTCACTATAGGGCCTCCAAAGAAATGGATCCGTCCTATCGGATGCGAGACGAACGTCACCAGTCTCAGGATCTCAGGAGCAGAGGACACTTGACACTTTGACAGTGCAGCGGGGCAACAGGACAAGGCCTCGCGAGGAGAACGGTGACAACCTGACAACCAACGCTACTCCCCACAGGCACGGACGTGCCGGTAGACATACCGCGCCAGCGCTACAGGGGGCCGACAGCGGGACAACTGGGTCAGACTGAAGAGGAATCGCCCTGAAGCCACATTGCTAGCTGATTATGGCACATCCTGGATCTCTGATGCATCAACTGCTATTCTAGAGAAAATAGTTTCTAATTTAAAAGGGTCTCAAATGAATCCATTTTAACCTCCGCTGAGATCCTTATTATGAACAGCGTCGCATGAAATCGTAAATAATACGCTGCCTGTCTGTTTTTTAGGAGTGTTAAATCACTCTGTTGAGCGGGAGTCATAGCTCCTTCCGTTCGGTGGCACAGAGGCGACAGTTTGAATGTCTCTCATTATGACGACAAGAGAGTCAATTTAGAAGGGCTGTAAGATTTGTGGCATAAAGTGTTGCAAAACAAGGTCTTATCATCTGCAATGCATCAGATTACATTATCCATAAAAAAAATAATAATCTGATTCTGTGCCCTTGCAAGCTGGGATCCTTAATGTTGAAACTGCCACGTCTGTTTTGGATATTACCGCAAGAAGGAAGTTACTGCAAACAACAAACAGCGTTTTATTTCCCCCTCAGACACACGCAATAGAACAGCAGATGATGTGCCGCAGTTTGCTTTACCACGCCGCTCCGCTTCTCACCTCAGTTTTGTCAACAAAGCAAAAACAATAGCAGAGGTGCTGGGACAAACAGTGGTGCTGAGGATTCCATCTTTAAGTACACTTTCAAGTGTTTGTCACTTTTGTCAAAGAGAGTTTAATCTCACGGCTTTCAAATGACTTGAAAACGTTCAATGAGGAACACAAGAGCCCTTCAAAATCCAATTTAGTTTTCCAGGACTTATTCACATTTCTTGGAGATGCTGCTATTTTGGAAAAAGACCCTAAAAGGCCTCATACGGAGATAATCTGTCTCCATTTATTCAGCCCTGATGAATCAAATGCAAAACTCCAACCTCTATTGACAAGAATCCGTTGCCCCCTGATAACTACTCTCCAGAAAGGCTCCAAATCGTTCAACTGAATAACATTTTTACAACCCATCTGATAACTCTAAATGAATAGAGCCAATCGTCGACCAGCCAGATGCATCCTGTGTCTCGTAACCTACTGCAACCTGGCAGACAATGCGCTGTTAGAACGGCACTGAGAAAGGGAATTAAAAAAAACGATGCCCTAACCACAGCTCCCTGCCAATCACAAATGGGCAAAGTCTGTAAGCGGCATGCCAGCTTGCCGGGAACTACACAGTTAGTATCTGAAGTACCTGTGGGCCTCTACTATAACGGACACGGAAGCTGTGAAGACTT
Source organism: Oncorhynchus mykiss (assembly GCF_013265735.2). Classification (NCBI taxonomy): domain Eukaryota; kingdom Metazoa; phylum Chordata; class Actinopteri; order Salmoniformes; family Salmonidae; genus Oncorhynchus; species Oncorhynchus mykiss. Next base: position 8,568,887 of record NC_048569.1, on the reverse strand, counting down.
GAGCTGAGCTTGTTAGACCTAAAAAAAACTCTGTTCTTGTGATGTGGGTGTACGTCAGCTCATGTTTTTTGACTAGGTTTATTAACTAAGAGCAGAACCATTTGTATGAAGGGCTATGCAGCGTTTGGCTCAGGTCCATCGAGACATGTGCTCAGCTTGTACCATCTTATTGCTCAATGAGGAGTGAAATATGGCTCTGCTACAGGCTGGAAACACTGCATCGTAAAATCTATATAATATCTGGCCATACTAAAAGTAAGTAGTGGCTATGCACATTAAAATAAATATGTCCTCGGTCAGGTGTGGGGCTGAAAATGAAGATATATTTTTATTCCTCAGTAAAAGTTGCATTTCATTTGTCCTTTGCTCAGTTAGCATTTCTTGCGATGGAGTAATTTTACATGAAGGATTCTACAATCTTGAACATCAAACAGTTAAATCCAAATGCCATTCTTTCACTCGTGTTTATGGTGTAATTTCACTCCTTAGAAAACACATTTTTTGTTTGACCTTTATTTAACAAGGCAAGTCAGTTAAGAACAAATTCTTATTTACAATGACGGCCTACCCCGGCCAAACCTGGGCGACGCTGGGCCAATTGTGCAACGCCCTATTGGACTCCTAATCACGGCCGGTTGTGATACAGCCTGGAATCGAACCAGGGTGTCTGTTGTGACGCATCTAGCACTGAGATGCAGTGCCTTAGACCGCTGCGCCACTCGGGGAGCCCAGCCCAGCTCATGCAACATTAGAGTCCTCATCAACTACTTCCAAATGAAAGGACACCTTAACACACGCATCCAAGCTGAAGGTGGTTGTGCGCCAAACTGCCGAGGTCACTTTCACAGCCCCTCTGTTTTATTCACACAGAGTGGTGGAACTCTCCTCAGTTACTTGACTCATGAATCAGTGGCGTTCTTCAGTACCGTTGACACATGCGTGAGCAAGGCCATATTTTTTATTCTAACGCCTGGGGTGTCGGCCAGACATCTGTCCATAGTGATTCATGACCATAGGAACAATCCTTTTTTTTTTCTTTTAAGCAGAGGGATGTTTGTGTCACTCCAGGAACAACAGTGGCACCACACACCACTGAGTATCTCATCTCTTTGTACCACTGCATTATTAGCTTGGAGCGCTACCACTTTAGCAGTAAACATTATGACAGTAAACATTATGACAGTAAACATTATGACAGTAAACATTATGACAGTAAACATTATGACAGTAAACATTAGGACAGTAAACATTATGACAGTAAACATTATGACAGTAAACATTATGACAGTAAACATTATGGCAGTAAACATTATGACAGTAAACATTATGGCAGTAAACATTATGACAGTAAACATTATGACAGTAAACATTATGACAGTAAACATTATGACAGTAAACATTAGGACAGTAAACATTATGACAGTAAACATTATGACAGTAAACATTATGACAGTAAACATTATGGCAGTAAACATTATGACAGTAAACATTATGACAGTAAACATTATGACAGTAAACATTATGGCAGTAAACATTATGACAGTAAACATTATGACAGTAAACATTATGACGACGGCATAAACAGCTAAGAACCGGGGCCTCCAACTAAAGATCTGAGCAATTTGAATCCACTTGAAGTTTAACGGCATTTGAACAATTAAAGACGCAAACTCAGAAGGGACACTTGTTTTTTTGGAGGGGGGGGGGGGGGGGGGGGGGAGAAAGTCAAGTACATAAAGGAGGAGAGAGAAAAGCGAGGGCAGACCCCCAGGATCTCCAGATGGAGTTATATATCCCACGGACAAAAGATGGATATCCAGGCTCTAAGAGACTGGGCGTAATTCCAAGCGGAGCGAATGATTTATCAGGATGCAATATGAGGCTATTTGCCACCCACAGCAGGTCTCTAGTAATATGAGGCTATTTGCCACCCACAGCAGGTCTCTAGTAATATGAGGCTATTTGCCACCCACAGCAGGTCTCTAGTAATATGAGGCTATTTGCCACCCACAGCAGGTCTCTAGTAATATGAGGCTATTTGCCATCCACAGCAGGTCTCTAGTAATATGAGGCTATTTGCCACCCACAGCAGGTCTCTAGTAATATAAGGCTATTTGCCACCCACAGCAGGTCTCTAGTAATATGAGGCTATTTGCCACCCACAGCAGGTCTCTAGTAATATAAGGCTATTTGCCACCCACAGCAGGTCTCTAGTAATATGAGGCTATTTGCCACCCACGGCAGGTCTTTAGTAATATGAGGCTATTTGCCACCCACGGCAGGTCTCTAGTAATATAAGGCTATTTGCCACCCACAGCAGGTCTCTAGTAATATAAGGCTATTTGCCACCCACAGCAGGTCTCTAGTAACATGAGGCTATTTGCCACCCACAGCAGGTCTCTAGTAATATGAGGCTATTTGCCACCCACAGCAGGTCTCTAGTAATATGAGGCTATTTGCCACCCACAGCAGGTCTCTAGTAATATGAAGGTCATATGGTTTGGTAAGAAGAATGCCCCTCGCTCCACCGGTGTGATTACTATCTCTGAGGGTTAAAAGCTTGAGGTAGTCACATCATACAAGTATGGCTAGACGCTACACTGTCCTTCTCTCAGCACATATCAAAGGCTAAAGTTAAATCTAGACTTGGTCTCCTCTATCGTAATCACTCCTCTTTCACCCCAGCTGCCAAACTAACCCTGATTCAGATGACCATCCTACCCATGCTAGATTACGGAGACATAATTTATAGATCGGCAGGTAAGGGTGCTCTCGAATGGCTAGATGTTCTTTACCATTCGGCCATCAGATTTGCCACCAATGCTCCTTATAGGACACATCACTGCACTCCATACTCCTCTGTAAACTGGTCATCTCTGTATACCCGTCGCAAGTCCCACTGGTTGATGCTTATTTATAAAACCCTCTTAGGCCTCACTCTCCCCTATCTGAGATATCTACTGCAGCCCTCATCCTCCACATACAACACCCGTTCTGCAGGTCACATTCTGTTAAAGGTCCCCAAAGCACACACATCCCTGGGTCGCTCCTCTTTTCAGTTCGCTGCAGCTAGCGACTGGACTCTTACTGACAGTTGTGGCTGCTTTGTGTGAGGTATTGTTGTCTCTACCTTTGTGCCCTTTGTGCTGTTGTCTGTGCTCAATAATGTTTGTACCATGTTTTGTGCTGCTACCATGTTGTGTTGCTGCCATGTTGTGTTGCTACCATGTTGTTGTCATGTCGTGTTGCTGCCATGCTGTGTTGTCATGTGTTGCTGCCATGCTATGTTGTTGTCTTAGGTCTCTCTTTATGTAGTGTTGTGTTGTCGTGATGTGTGTTTTGTCCTACATTTTTATTTTTAATCCCAGACCCCATCCCCGCAGGAGGCCTTTTGCCTTTTGGTAGGCCGTCATAGTAAATAAGAATTTGTTGTTCACTGACTTTCCTAGTTAAATAAAGGTTAAATTAAATAAATAAATAAATATGAGGCTATTTGTCACCCACAGAAAATCTCTCATATAGTACAGTACAGTACAGAGAGGTAGGACTTGTTGGTGTACTGTATTTTACTCTATACCAGTATTGATGCACAGACCAGTTTGGGTTTTTACTTTAAACTGTATTTGAATGTTTGGTTTGTTAAATGTGATACCCCACTCCGGCGTGTGAGATGTCGATTCTTATAGTTTAACTCCGTTTTCGAACTGTCTCTCACCCTCTCCTCCTTCATGCCGCTTCCCCATGTGTTTGCCACAACAAGCCCTGCAACCTGTCACTCAAGGAGAGCAGCAGTTGTCATGAGCACATGCCGTGCCGTTCACTCTGTCTACGAGGTCAGATGCAACAAGATGTTGGTGACATAACGATGCTGATTTCCAATTTGCTTCTTAATTAACGGTGCAATACGCAGAAATCGCTCCGCCATTTCCTAGTTGCTAAAATTCTAATAGTTTGCCTAATTTCAGTTAATGTGACAAAACAGAGAGAATCATTGTAGCATTTAAACCGCTGTGAAATATCTTTGCCATAACTCAAAATATTGTATTTTCAGCTGTTTGAAGCTGGTGTACAAAACCGAACGTAAAAGACGCAAAAGCGAAACTTAAGAACAGGACACATAGAAATAGCACATATAGAATAGATCTACCGCTTCTTAGACTTGCTTTCAATAAGAAATGTGAATTTTGTCAGGTTGCCCAAAAAGTTACCTATTGCAGCTTTAATATAAATCTACAGGCTTTCTATAATTACACTATTTGCTTGTCTGACTGCCTGCAAACAGCTAGTTTGTCTTTTCTTAGCAAGCTGTGGATAATATAAATTGTGTTAGCCGATAATGCTAATTGCTAGTTAGCTGGCTATCTAGCTGTGTACTCAGAGTCAGAGCAAATGTAGCTAGCTAATACAGCCTGATACCAGTGCTGGTGTAGACCTAGATCCTCATGTTAGTGCAACGGCATCTTCTAAATCAGAGCGGAATAGGCAAATATGTTAGCTAGCTAGCTACATGAGGTAAGAGAAAACATGAAATGTAACATCTAATTAGGGTCCCCTGGTAAACACTGACCAACACTTTGGTTCCTACACTGTCACAATAATCCTTCCCTGGGTTTTTCATTCATTGTCATGTCAAACAACACTGTATTCAAAGTGCTGCCCACTAAATTCCAACTATAGAATTACAATAGTTATCCTATTTACATGATTCAACAGTTCATCTATCAATTAGGCCTAAATCTTTTACCTAAATCATGCAGCCCTACTTGGCGCAGTGTGGAAATGATGACAAATTAGTGCAGAAAATGAAGACAATTATTTTGGGTTGAAGTTGAATTTTACAATATAAGACAATCAGAATGGGAAAATCACTTTGAATGTATATGTTGCCACCCCATGATCTTCAACTACTCATGAAATCATGTTTAGAACTTCTATTATTCAAAAACATAAAATACCGTCACACCTAGTTAACCAAGAGCCAGGTGTAGGATTAAACCTACCACTCATATTAATCCTTAATCAATCCTAATCATCTCCGTTAAATCCATTGTGTGTGGAAGCACTTAAAGATACAGTACGGGATCTTAAGCGCTTACACATTTGTAACATATTGTACGAATTGGAATTCATAACATATAAAACAATTTTGCAGGATGTTACATTTCATACGAAATGGAGGACGTAGTACACAAGTTTGTACACAAGTGTACAAGTTTCAACAGACCTTTTTCTTTCAAAACTACTGGCGTAAAACATACAAAAGCGCTGGAAAAATCACCTTAAGTACAAGTCAGACTGTACATTCAATAATTTTGTTACATAAGAATGAGTGGTGTAAATAACCATCTTGGCAACAGACACCGTGTCCATTGTAGAGAGACATACCCTTTAATTGAAGTGAGTGTAACGGTGCGTGGGACCAGAAGACTAGTGTTATCTCCCCAAGCTAATGCATAAGCTTTTGGTCTGGTGGCTAACACAGTCTTGTGGCACACAGAAGACCCATGTTCAAGTTCAGTTGGTCACATTGGTGAAGTGGTCCGGTGCCAGTCGGTCACATGGACAATAGCAGAGGTGGTTCCGGTGCCAGTCGGTCACATGGACAATAGCAGAGGTGGTTCCGGTGCCAGTCGGTCACATGGACAATAGCAGAGGTGGTTCCGGTGCCAGTCGGTCACATGGACAATAGCAGAGGTGGTTCCGATGCCAGTCGGTCACATGGACAATAGCAGAGGTGGTTCTGGTGCCAGTCGGTCACATGGACAATAGCAGAGGTGGTTCCGGTGCCAGTCGGTCACATGGACAATAGCAGAGGTGGTTCTGGTGCCAGTCGGTCACATGGACAATAGCAGAGGTTGTTCTGGTGCCAGTCGGTCACATGGACAATAGCAGAAGTGGTTCCGGTGCCAGTCGGTCACATGGACAATAGCAGAGGTGGTTCCGGTGCCAGTCGGTCACATGGACAATAGCAGAGGTGGTTCCAGTGCCAGTCGGTCACATGGACAATAGCAGAGGTGGTTTCGGTGCTAGTGGTCAATAGCAATGCCTGACTGTAATGATGTTGAATGAGTGACATAACATAACGCCATGGCACTTCATGGCCAATTAATTCATAGCAAATTTGAATCAGCAGGTGTCATATACATAATGAAAGGAGAGTTGCCATTACCGGTGATAGCTCATAGCTGACAGGCATTTATAGCACTCGTATGACAGCGTTTCAATAGTAATGTGTTTAAAAAAATACCCTTCTGCAATGCTCATAAACAGGTTGACAACTCAAGTGCTTTTCAATCAATCATACTCAAAATGGGCTATTTTTGGGCAGGGTGAGACAGAGCACTGGTAATTACAGAAGACAATAAGAACCGTCTGTGGAGGGGGATTGGCTTTCATCAGGAATAATGTTCACCCAGACCTCTGCCTTTACTGCATGCCATTAGGCAGCCAAATGATTCTTCGGGCCGTCAATTAATTGTTCTCTACTGGCTGACAAGCGATGTCAGATTTGTGCCTGTTATCATCCAAAACACTCCCATCTGCTGAAGACATCTACCTGCTCTCTGACCATGTGTAATGAATGTTTACTGATAGCCCCTTTGCATCCTATAAAAACATATATTTATTGGTGAATTGGTGGATTAGTTACTTGACTTCAGTGCGTTGACAAATTATATTTTGCTTGATAAAACAAGGGAGCCGTCAAGGATCGAGTGAGCAGCAGTTCAATTTAGGGTAGAGAAGTTAAAAAGATTAAGAGCTAATATATTTGACAAGATTGGTCATGACACTCCGAAGACACTCTGAGTTTGAACAAGGGTGTTTGCAAAAGTGAGGAGATTGAGGATGTTGACTGTTCCTGTTAAACTGCAAAAGGAGCTTTTTATGCAATTTGGTGAACGCCCAGAGTGCTAGTGTGGCTTATATAACGGAACGACAGTTAAGAGCAAGGATCTAGCAATTACTGCTGTTTTTAGCCTGTTTTCGATGGGATGCTAAATCAAGTGTTATAATGTGCGGCTTATTCAAGTTTCCAAAGTGGGTTTATAGTCTGGTGCTTGGGTAATCCCACAAAGCAATGTGTTAACAGTGTAGTTCTTCAGATTTACTCACATATCAAGTATCCTCTCTGCGCCACTCTAAACTAATACAAATACATGACACAGTGTGACTTTTCTCTGAACTTAAAAACCCTTGACATAGTAACCATTTGTGGAAAAACATGAGTGGAAATGCAACTAAACTGAAAAGTGTAGAGTGTATCAAGGAAAAATGTACCTATTAGGAATGATCACAATAAAATATGAAACCACTTTTATGCCAGCCTGCATTACAGTTTGGAAATTTTAATGGAAGTATCATAGACTACAGGAAACCTAAACGGAGACTACTACTAGCACATGGAAAGACTACAATCCCCCGTGGCTACAGAGTAACCCAATATAAATGGAGAATAACCTAGAGCTGCATTTGTAGTCCACTCAAGCAAACATGTCTGGAACACTTAGGCTGTGTTTACCCAGGAAGCCAAATTCTGATATTTGATTCACTAATTGCTCTTTTGACCAATCACATCAGATCTTTTCACATCAGATATTTTTCAGAGCTGATCTGATTGGTCAAAAGATCAATTAGTAAAGCTGTGACTGTCATGGAATTTTGGATGATGGTAATCGACCAGCCAAATGACCAGCCAAATGACCAGCCAATTGTTCACTGTAATAAACATTTGACTAGATTTGCTGGGGATTTTTTTTTTTTTACAAAAATGTTCTACTCTCCTCCGCAACCTGACTGCATGTGCTGCCATATAAATAAAATGAATAGAACGAGATTCCCTATTCAAGTCAATGATGGCATAATGGGTGGACTGGTGGCCATTGTGACAGTACCCATCGAACGACAGGTAGCCTATAGTGGTTAAGAGAGTTGGGCTAGTAACCGGCAAGGTTGATTGTTCAAATCAATGAACTGGCGAGGTGGAAAAATCTGCTGTTCTGCCCTTGAGCAAGGCAGTTAACCCACAACAATGGCTCCCAGTGCGTCGTGGATGTTAAGGCAGCCGCCCGCACCCTACTGATTCAGATGGGGTTCGGTTAAATGCATTCAGTTGTGCTACTGGCTAGGTATCCCTTTTCTCTTTCATTTCCTATAGGAGCAAAGTAGAAAGTAAAATATGGTGCTGTGATTCGTTGATTTCATTGCATGAGCAACATCATTTGAATGGACATTACTATGAAAATGATTGCATCACAATAACAGGCGGCCATTGCGAGTGTACCCATGTGTTTACCAGCCAAATAGGTCGTTGTCAATTTGCCGTTTTCAAGGGATTGTTAAATAAACGGTTATAACTATTTGGTTGTAATATCATCACCTCTTGAAGAGCATAGTCACAACTACACATTTCAGATTATTCCACATTTAAGCTCTATCATCAGAGTTGTACAGCAACTGCATGCTTTTCATGATCAGTAAACATTAATTGATCATGTCATTTCAGAGGGTAGCCTCATGATTTCTGTCAATATTGGCCACCTTTAATTGGATATTTCAGTGAAATATGAAATAAAAGTGAACTAAACCTAGATTTTACTCATTTAGCAGATGCTCTCATCCAGAGTGACTTACAGGAGCAATTAGGGTTAAGTGCCTTGCTCAAGGGCACATCGACAGGGTCACCTAGTTGGCTAGGGGATTCGAACCAGTGAACTTTTGGTTACTGTCCCAATGCGCTTAATCACTAGAATACCTGCCACCCTGACAAGTACGAGTGGTTTAGAAGCAACAGAAGGGTACATTTTCCGATGTACAGTTAGCTGGTAATGTTTACTTTGCTAGCTACTGGTAGAAACTTTGTACTGTTAGTGTAACAGTATAACTTTAGACCGTCCCCTCGCCCATACCCGGGCGCGAACCAGGGACCCTCTGCACACATCAACAACAGTCACCCACGAAGCATCGTTACCCATCGCTCCACAAAAGCCGCGGCCCTTGCAGAGCAAGGGGAATCACTACTTCAAAGTCTCAGAGCTAGTGACGTCAACGATTGAAACACTATTTATCGCGCACCACCGCTGACTAGCTAGCCGTTTCACATCCGTTACATTAGCTGGTAATGTTTACTTTGCTAGCTACTGGTAGAAACTTTGTACAGTTAGCTGGTAATGTTTACTTTGCTAGCTACTGGTAGAAACGTTGTACAGTTAGCTGGTAATGTTTACTTTGCTAGCTACTGGTAGAAACTTTGTACAGTTAGCTGGTAATGTTTACTTTGCTAGCTACTGGTAGAAACTTTCTACTGTTAGCTGGTAATGTTAACTTTGCTAGCTACTGGTAGAAACTTTGTACAGTTAGCTGGTAATGTTTACTTTGCTAGCTACTGGTAGAAACGTTCTACTGTTAGCTGGTAATGTTAACTTTGCTAGCTACTGGTAGAAACTTTGTACTGTTAGCTGGTAATGTTTACTTTATTAGCTACTGGTAGAAACGTTGTACTGTTAGCTGGTAATGTTAACTTTGTCAGCTACTGGTAGAAACTTTGTACAGTTAGCTGGTAATGTTAACTTTGCTAGCTACTGGTAAAAACTTTGTACAGTTAGTTGGTAATGTTAACTTTGCTAGCTACTGGTAGAAACTTTGCACTGTTAACTTTGCTAGCTACTGGTAGAAACTTTGTACAGTTAGCAGGTAATGTTAAGTTTGCTAGCTACTGGTAGAAACTTTGTACAGTTGGTTAAACGTATAGTGGTAAGTAAACATAATGTACTTTTTTATCCAACCAACGTAGGACTACCTAGCGAAGTTAGCTAACATCCCATTTTCAACATTGAACATAACATTATTTAATCATGATTGCTGCTGAGAGACATGATAGGCTACATTGATTGAAAGACCACGTCAAATTGGCTAGCTAGCTAACAACAGATCACATCAATATGGCTAGATAACAACAGATCACATAAATATGGCTAGCTAACAACAGATCACATCAATATGGCTAGCTAACAACAGATCACATCAATATGGCTAGCTAACAACAGATCACATCAATATGGCTAGCTAACAACAGATCACATCAGTATGGCTAGCTAACAACAGATCACATCAATATGGCTAGCTAACAACAGATCACATCAATATGGCTAGCTAACAACAGATCACATCAATATGGCTAGCTAACAACAGATCAAGTCAATATGGCTAGTTAACAAACTAACTTTCAGGGGATAAACTAATGGCTATACCCAAATACGGTTTGATTTGCTTGCCATCTACAACGGTGATGATGACGGTAGTCCGACTGACAACTTTACCAGGACGAGGACTTGCCAATGTCAAGCTCTTTCCAAAAGCATAATCTCTGATGAAGCAGGCTGAATGACACGTGTTGTTTGCTTAGCTAGCTAGCTACATCCAAAATGGATATGCAACCCTCATGTACATGTTTACTGATCATGAAAAGCATGCAATTACTGTACAACTCTGATGATAGAGCTTACATGTGGAACAATCAGAAATGTGTAATTGTGACTATGCTCTTCAATAGGTGAGGATATTACAACCAAATAGTTAAACATTTATTTAACAACCCCTTTAAAACGGCACATAGTTGCTGGAGGGGGGTCTCCTTGCCCCCGCTGCAGCCAAATGGAACACTGCACCATATTGTGACGTTTTATTCTATTCATTCCATTTCTATGTGTCCTGCTGTTGCTTTGTGGAGCGTGTTGCCTAGGCAACCGAAGACTTGTTTGCTTATTTCAGCAAGGAGCAAGCAGTAAAGCTTCATCATGTTAGGGCTGAAATGGACTCAACCACAAAATGCGGTCTTCAGTCAGCTGTTCATTCATTCAATCAATCAATCACATGTATTTATAAAGCCCTTCCCAAACAGCAAGCAATGCAGGTGTAGAAGCACGGTGGCTAGGAAAAACTCCCTAGAAAGGCCAAAACCTAGGAAGAAACCTAGAGAGAAACCAGGCTATGAGGGGTGGCCAGTCCTCTTCTGGCTGTGCCGGGTGGAGATTATAACAGAACATGGCCAAGATGTTCAAATGTTCATAGATGACCAGCATGGTCAAATAATAATAATCACAGTGGATGTCGAGGGTGCAACAGGTCAGCACCTCAGGAGTAAACGTCAGTTGGCTTTTCATAGCCGATCATTCAGAGTATCTCTACCGCCCCCGCTGTCTCTAGAGAGTTGAAAACAACACACATTTTTTATATATATATATATTTGAAACAGTTATGACAGTTATTTTATTTTCATGACGGTCTTCATCCGTAACTCTCGGTTACACGGTTATATGGTAATTGTGCCAGCCCTACCAATTAGTGAAGAAAAAAACACATCAGAATTGGGCTTCCTGTCTAAACGCAGCCATAGAAAGCGAGACACTCTTTAATGTAGGACTATTTGAGATATTTGAGAAGCCATCTGTAATACAGAAGTATACTGAAGACAGGGCCCCATTCAAAGTGTCAGGAGAGAAGAGGGGAGGAGAAATGGCTCTCTAGTCGACGTGAGTAGCATCATGGAAAGCAGTGTTTCACCAAGATGGTTTTTTTTGGGGGGACGAAGCGTTCAGTCACCCCCCCCGAAGCAACAAGCAGGGCAACCGAGAAATTGCTCTAATGTGGCATAGAAATTGTGAGGATTATCTAGACAAGCAAACTCGACTGTGCATGGTCCTCTACATTATACAGTATGTGAACTGTGATGAAAGAAGAAGAAAGCCTCTGAGCAAACAACACCAGGGCTGATATTCAGTTTTGTTTGCTATACATTATGTAGGAGGTTATGTAGAAATACTGTATGCCACCTTCTTCAAAGAGTGGGCGTAACATGACTGTTCTGTTGTGTTGTTTTGGATAACTTCCAGGTTTCAGATCACTAGGTTTCCCTTTCAGAAAATTTCTCCACAACATATTCAATGAGTTGACTGCTAAGAGCATTGATTTTACTCAGGTCATATATTTTCTGTTGATTTTGTATGGATATGGTTTGCCTGATGGCTGTAATTTCTTCAGGAAGGGTTGATGAAATATATTGTTTTACTTTGGCACACAAAAACTTTCAGAGGAGTAAACTTTTCTCCACTCTATCACGTTTAACAGGCTTCTACAACTTAGAAACATTATCTCTATAAGCTACTTTGTGATGAGCACAGGCCCATGTCACTAAAGGACACCAATTTACACCTTGATACCAAATAAAGATTGTCAAACCGTTTTTCAGTGGCAACATACAGGGGCAGTATGTTTACAGCATGACCGACTGATAGGACCACATCAGAAATTCTGAAACCGTATTAATCCTAGCACTTTAAGTGACATTGATTAATGGAGTTACGTTTTATGTTTGTTCCTTGCTGCAGCTGAGTTAGTTATGACCTTATAGCCCAATTAGATCCGAGTGTTGACGTAGCCGTCGTAACCTACACCCAAGGACTGTCTTTTAATTCACTTTCCATTTAAAAGGAGTCGATTAACTTTCACTGTCAAGGTCATTTGCAACCAGTGATTTGAGTCAAAATCTTGCTAAAAGGTTGTAAAAGGCATACCTTTCTTTCAGACCTTGCACTAAAAATAACCAATGGTAATCTGGTGATATTAATCCGGTGTTTTATTTTTTTATTCTATTAAAAAAACTCCAAGTGAGTATATTCTTCAGTAAACACAGAGCAAGAGCAAAAATGCAATATGTTTTTCTTCGGGAATCTATCAGTATTCCAAAAATGTGCAAACGTTTAACAACACAGTCGGCGTAATCTTTAATACCTTGTGAAAGACGGCAATAAATACACTCATCTTGTCATCACAATTAGATTGAGGGCCATTTAAAAAATATATATTTTTAATTTTATTTAACCTTTATTTAACCATTTAGCTACAAAGAAACATGATTTAGATTGCGTGATATCTTCAGTTGGCCGATTTAGGGCCTATAATCTGATCGCAGCCGCGGTCCTGCATAAAAGGGTTTGTCTGGGTACAGTCAATCATTGTACAAAACTGTATCCATCAAAATAAAGCTGTGTCAGTGTCCCCTGCAGTGGAGTTGACCCCTTTGTCGCTGGCGGCATGACAAACGAGTTGGCACCCAAACTGCCAGGGCGTCCCAAAGGTCCTGGAAAAAAAGTTGAGAACCGCTGTGGTCATCAACATTAAAAGTACACACTCCTCTCTCTCCCCAATGTAAATTGCACAGAAATGGTCAACGTCTAATGCAATGCGCATACATTTAAAATGAGTACTGTGCATACCACTGCTGGCTTGCTTCTGAAGCTAAGCAGGGTTGGTCCTGGTCAGTTCCTGGATGGGGGGACCAGATGCTGCTAGAAGTGGTGTTGGAGGGCCAGTAGGAGGCACTCTTTTCTCTGGTCTAAAAAATATCCCAATGCCCCAGGGCAGTGATTGGGGACACTGCCCTGTGTAGGGTGCCATCTTTCGGATGGGATGTTAAACGGGTGTCCTGACTCTCTGAGGTCATTAAAGATCCCATGGCACTTATCGTAAGAGTAGGGGTGTTAACCCCGGTGTCCTGGCTAAATTCCCAATCTGGCCCTCAAACCATCACAGTCACCTAATACTCCCCAGTTAACAATTGGCTCATTCATCCCCCTCCTCTCCCCTGTAACCATTCTTCAGGTCGTTCCTGCAAATGAGAACGTGTTCTCAGTCAACTTACCTGGTAAAATAACGGATAAATAAAAAATAAATAAATAAAAAATGTTCTGACATCCATTTTCCCACCTTGAAACATGTAGGATGTGAGCCGTGAAGGGAAACGTGAATTGAAATGCTTGATTATTCATAATTTCTTTAATCGGCAACTCTCAAGATTACTTTTGGGAAAGTTTAAATGAAAACTTAAACACATCACAACATGATCCATGTTGATCTGCTTGAATGGAGACTTTCACATAGCTGCTTACAGGAAGAAGATAAACACCAAATTAGTGTTAACATTTATCATTTGACATTAAAATCAATTTTCGCTTCCCGAGCGGCGCAGTGGTCTAAGGCACTCGTTTTTTTTTTTTCATATCACACCGTCAAAGCATTTATAAAACCACAATGAACAGACACAAATAGGTTTGATATAAATGAATACCTTCTCATTGTACTTATATTTCCAATTTAGTCCATCTCATTGAGACATATTTCTGTAACACTGTCGTAACTCTTGCTGAACCCGAGAGTACTTTAGACACGTTTCAGAAATCCTCTCCGAATACTTAACATCAGTTCATGGTTGTATAACATATGTAATCCTTTTATAGATCCAGGCCTAACACTGAGAGTAGATTGAATATGACTGAAGGCTTATTCATGTTTTATATCCATTCCATAGCTCACATAAAACTCAGCTAAACAAGAAAAAGAAAACGCCCTCTCACTGTCAACTGCGTTTATTTTCCAGCAAACTTAACATGTGTAAATATTTGTATGAACATAACAAGATTCAAGAACTGAGACATAAACTGAACAAGTTCCACAGACATGTGACTAACAGAAATGGAATAATGTGTCTCTGAACAAAGGGGGGGGGGGGGGGGGGGGGTCAAAATCAAAAGTAACAGTCAGTATCTGGTGTGGCCACTAGCTGCATTAAGTACTGCAGTGCATCTCCTTAATTGTTCATTAATTGTTTATGGTTCATTGAACAAGCATGGGAAACAGTGTTTAAACCTTACAATGAAGATCTTGTGAAGTTACGATTTTTACGAATTATCTTTGAAAGACTGGGTCCTGAAACAGGGATGTTTCTTTTTTTTGCTGAGTTTAGCTATGCTAATATTGATGTACGCAAATCCTGCAGTTCATGATTACGAGGTCCTTGGTCCACTGCCGGGTAGGACTTAGCTGCAAAGGTCAAAAATAGACTGGTAAATGCTTTTTTTTTTGTTGTCCTTTAACTTGGTGAAAAAAAGTATTTGCTATTTCAGACGAGTGTAATGAATGCATGGGGCCAGAAGCCTCTGTGAAAGTTGTGAAAAAATGACATGATGCACTACCTGGGACAAAATGGTATCTACACTTGATGACACAGTACAATTACAACTTTAAAAGTTAAAGTAACTGTCCAGTGAAAATGTCACTTTTAAAAGTTAATATTCTGTTAATTCACACCCAAATAATGTTGTTGACACCTCCTATACTCGTATTTGTGGTCAAAGCATAAATTAGATTTTTTTTTTTTAAAAACACCTCAAATAGTTATTTCAAACAGAATGTTTACAAAAAAAATTGTAATCCTCTAATCAGCGGTCTATTCGCATTAATAATTTTAATGACCATTCTGTTGTTGGGGTATGCCCACACCATTCCAAAACAGAAAAGCTGCACAGTTCCTTTAATACTTTTTCAGTAAAGGGAAAGACTGTTTCTCACACAGGTGTGAGCCACATTCAGATCTGGCGTACAGATGTACAGGAATACAGAATGCATTCTGGGTAGCAATTACAGTACGAAGTAGATTCCCTGAGAGGGCGATTATTACGGCCAGGTACTGCCAGTCTGTCTCCATTACCACAGCAGGCATCTGCCATTTCAAGGATCTTCTGATTTGCTTCACCCTCAGAGATTCTACAGCCGGTGAGCTGAGCCTAGCCCATGCTAACAGCAGAGCTGTTGGGAGGGGTGACAAGACATTTCTCCAAGCTGTCAACAACATTTCTACATCGGCACAAAGCCTTCCTCAGTCCCGTCTGGTAAAGCTCCCCATTAACATGCTGTGCTCTTGCTCTTTTCCCAGCTACCTTAAATCATAAAGCCGGCCCACACCTATGAATAAATGCACAGTTCCACTCTACATTTAGGTTTGTCAGGTGGATGTGCAGAAACATGCCAAGGCCTCCCAAGAATTCTAGCTCTGCCTAAACGTCTTCTGGCTGGGCCTCCCAATACTTATTTTGGCTCTGCCTAAACTTCTTTTGGCTTTGCCTAAACTTCTTCTGGCTCTGCCTAAACTTTCCTTTGGCTCTGCCTAAACTTTCCTTTGTCTCTGCCTAAACTTCTTCTGGCTCTGCCTAAACTTCTTCTGGCTCTGCCTAAACTTCTTCTGGCACTGCCTAAACTTTCCTTTGGCTCTGCCTAAACTTCTTTTGGTTCTATTCAGATACAAAGAAACTGTACTTTGTGTCACATCTAAACAGAGAAATGCTCATGTCCTCATTACTTCCTGATATGGCAGTGAACGTCCAGCCGCACGCTTTTGCTTTCTATAAATGACTTTCTAAAGCATTCTGTCCTTGTCATTTGACCAGATGCAGTGAAACAGGAAACTGGTATTCCGATACCAGATGGTCTACTCTCTGGTCTGTTGGATCATTGGCGGATGCTCAGCTGGGTCCGGGATTGGTTGGTTTATGAGACTAGAGAGAGTAACCACCTACCATCTGGTATCGGAATACCAGTATAAGTACTCCCCAGTACACCACTCCTGTTTCTAATCCTGAACAGAGTCAACCGGTACAGAGTCAACGTGTGGCAGGCACCGGTTAGTTGAGGTAATATGTACAGGTAGGTAGAGTCTAACTTAATGTTAAAACTATATGTATCCTCACCTGACCAGAGGGAAATGGCAGACATCCTCCCTTCGTACCCATAACGAGTCCAACTCCATAAATGGGTTATTCATATCCCTTGTTAATTAGTCAACATCACTAGTGCCCTAGGCTTGCTCTTCTATGTGATTTAGACTAGGGAGTTTTGCCAAGTGCTCAGTGGCATTGTACAAGTGTCACAGAGCAAATTAAACTAACATGAAAGGAAAAGAGTAGAGAACATGAGATATGCTGTAATGTTTCTACACCAGGATTAGAGATTTACTCACCACCAGAGCATACAGCACGGTAAGTGTTTACTTGGCTGTCAGATGTCACATTTACTCAGACGATACAGCACGGTAAGTGTTTACTTGGCTGTCAGATGTCACATTTACTCAGACGTTACAGCACAGTAAGTGTTTACTTGGCTGTCAGATGTCACATTTACTCAGACGTTACAGCACGGTAAGTGTTTACTTGGCTGTCAGATTGTCACATTTACTCAGACGATACAGCACGGTAAGTGTTTACTTGGCTGTCAGATGTCACATTTACTCAGACGTTACAGCACGGTAAGTGTTTACTTGGCTGTCAGATGTCACATTTACTCAGACGTTACAGCACGGTAAGTGTTTACTTGGCTGTCAGATGTCACATTTACTCAGACGTTACAGCACGGTAAGTGTTTACTTGGCTGTCAGATGTCACATTTACTCAGACGTTACAGCACGGTAAGTGTTTACTTGGCTGTCAGATTGTCACATTTACTCAGACGTTACAGCACGGTAAGTGTTTACTTGGCTGTCAGATGTCACATTTACTCAGACGATACAGCACGGTAAGTGTTTACTTGGCTGTCAGATGTCACATTTACTCAGACGTTACAGCACGGTAAGTGTTTACTTGGCTGTCAGACGTCACATTTACTCAGACGATACAGCACGGTAAGTGTTTACTTGGCTGTCTGACGTCACATTTACTCAGACGATACAGCACGGTAAGTGTTTACTTGGCTGTCTGACGTCACATTTACTCAGACGATACAGCACGGTAAGTGTTTACTTGGCTGTCAAAATAGTGTCCTAATAAGTGTTTTATGAAGACACCTGCGAAGCCTCAACGCTTCATATTCAAGGACCCCTTTCATGTCACAGCTGCGGTGTGTTTGGTAAACTCCTCGGTACCAATCAGTAGTTCGTTTTTGGAGAACAGGATGTCTGTCCCCTTATAAATAACAATTTCATTCACAAATTGACTACCAGTCAACAAAGCCAAGTTACAAAGTAGTGTGACAGACAGGGAGTGTAGGGATGGTTAAACTCTGCTGAAACATAATTCATTCTGACATTGGTATGCACTGGGTTAAGTTACTATGGTAAATGACACATAACTAGTGGGCTGAGTTACTAAAAGCTAAAATTGATTTTGATTTATTTAACACTTTTTTGGTTACTACATGATTCCACGTGTGTTATTTCCTAGTTTTGATGTCTTCACTATTATTCTACAATGTAGAAAAGAGTACAAATAAAGAAAAACCCTTGAATGAGAAGGTGAGTCCAAACCTTTGACTGGTACTGTAGTTGTTCATACATCTGTACGGACACCTAAAACATACTCATGGTGAGCATGAAGGAATACAATCCTGAGATATATACAAACGGGACACTGAATATGTAGTTTAATAAGCAAGCAACGTGGCTAAAACAAATGTACCATGCTCACTCAAACACTAAAAGCAACCAAACTTGGGAAATTCAGAGGGGGACAAAAATATATATATGAAAAAAAAATTCCATTTAACAATCCCCATCCACACCATTGGATCATGGTGGTCGCTCAAGGACATTGGGAAGGAAAATGACAAAGCAGAATAGCGTACCACTAAGATATCAAACTTGACAGGTGTTTTGAAGCTTGAAAGGGGGAGAGAGAGAGAAAAAAAAACGTGTCTATGAACATCTCTCGAGTGTCCTCAGGACACTGAAACACTTTCAATGAAAATCATTATCACATTTTCAAAAGAACTCGAAACACAAAGGAGGAGGATGAATTTCATACGCAAACCCGCTGAACCCAGAAGTAGCCTAGGGTCGTCTGGGGTGAAAGTCTGGACGGTTTGACTTCCTTTCTGCCAAACCATGGGGTTTGCTGTGTCTGCACTATACACTGAAGTGCGAAGCCATGGACAGAGCTTCATAGAAGAGACCGACGGCCCACCTAGAGCAGCTGCTGACACTGCCACGGCCTCTAGTCAGCTAGGAGTGAGTCCAGCAAACAGTCGGCACTGAATCAATCCGCCCAATGTGTACACATGTGGTTGACTCACCAAAAAATTTGATTGACACATACAGTACATTACTCCATTGACAAAGGGATACTTGAGAGATTCTTAAGCCGACAATAAAGAAAGCTTTTGTATGTAATCCTGCCAGCATTAAGGACCCATCCTGGATATTATGCAGTTAAAGCTGAACATTCACTGTAATATTTCTGGCTTAAACCATATGTCATAAATTCAACTGAAAACCTGTTCTTTAATATACACTGAGTGAACAAAACATTAAGGACACCTTCTCTTTCCATGACATACTGACCAGGTGAATCCAGGTGAATCCAGGTGAATCCAGGTGAATCCAGGTAAATCCAGGTGAATCCAGGTGAAAGCTGTGACCCTTTATTGATGTCGCTTGTTAAATCCTAAATAGCTGTGATGCCTTATTTTTTTAATTTGTGTTTTATTTTTTCAGTTTACAGCACCTTAGTATTCCCAGGCGGTTTCCCATCCAAGTACTAACCAGGCCAGCCCTTGCTTAGCGACCGAGATCAGATGAGATCAGGTGAGATCAGGCGTGCTCAGTCGAGATCAGGTGAGATTAGGCGTGCTCAGGTGAGATCAGATGAGATCAGGCGTGCTCAGGTGAGATCAGATGAGATCAGGCGTGCTCAGATGAGATCAGGCGTGCTCAGGTGAGATCAGATGAGATCAGGCGTGCTCAGGTGAGACCAGGTGAGATCAAGCGTGCTCAGGTGAGATCAGATGAGATCAGGCGTGCTCAGGTGAGATCAGATGAGATCAGTCGTGCTCAGATGAGATCAGGCGTGTTCAGGTGAGATCAGATGAGATCAGGCGTGATCAGGTGAGACCAGGTGAGGTCAGGCGTGCTCAGGGTGGTATGGCCACAAGTGTATTTTTTTAACCCTTTTTCTCCCCTAATTATGACCTTAGCTCATCGCTGCAACTCCCCAATGGGCTGAGGTTAAACTCAATATTAGAAAGGTGTTTTTTAGGTTTGGTTGTCATTCCTGGCCGTGTTGCAGAGAGCAGTCACCAGAGATGTGTCCAGTAGAGACAGCCAATCAACATCTGCCTAGAGCAGCTGAGAGCCACGCCCATTTAGCAGCATGGCAGTGGTTTCATCAGTGCCTCCTCACAGAACTGACTTTGTTCAGGACAGTGGTCTGTGCTCATCCCATACCACATTATGTTTGAGGGAAATCCTAACTGAGCACACACATCATTAACACCATCTGGTGAAATTACTCTGAGTTGAGACTAAGAGAGAGGGCAGAGAGGGCTTGGCCAGAAAGCCAAAGCATAAATCCCTAGTAAGTGCTTCTCTATGGTGAATTGGATGAGTGGAGAGGAGCGCCTCAAACAGA
This sequence comes from Oncorhynchus mykiss, assembly GCF_013265735.2. Lineage (NCBI taxonomy): Eukaryota > Metazoa > Chordata > Actinopteri > Salmoniformes > Salmonidae > Oncorhynchus > Oncorhynchus mykiss. Next base: position 8,548,665 of record NC_048569.1, on the reverse strand, counting down.
CCGGACTGAGTGGGGAATGACAGTGAGCCAAGAGAGCTCTCCAAAAAGCCATCTGTGTAGTAGGCGTGGCTACAACAGCTTTCAGTGACATCTAAATGGTACTACCACACACCCCTGATGCGCACCCTCTTCACAGTGAAGCCTTCTTTTGTAGGGGGATATGTACAATACTTCAGTAGCAGTGCCTATGGATATGTACCTTTTCTCCTTAGTTGGTACAGGGCTGAATTAGTTCCTGGGTTGCCCTAGTGCCTAATAAATTAGGCCTCAATTGGTTTCAATGTTTGATGCCGCCGGCTGTGTGTTTTGCCTACGGGTTCTTAGAACTCAGACTAGCAAGAAATCAAGAGGAAATAGTGTGTGCCTTGAAGATTTTTTATAGAAACAAGTGGAAGTCAATTTAGGGCTAACCACTGAAGGCAGCATGGTCCTCTCTGTTCAAGCCATGGTATGTCTCAAAGTGGGAATTTTAAGCATGTATATCTTGGTGGGGCAAATGCCCTAATTTTTTTGTTTTATGTTTGACAGCAAAGCCACTACACAACACTACTTACACCGTGATAGGCAACATAACCAAACCAAATACTCCAGGGCCCGTATTCACAAAGATCTGCTCTAACACAACACTAACCAATACATTAATTGAACTATAATGGTGACAAACAGTGCCCCAAAAAAGTTGTCCCAACAGCAGTCCCAACACCTTACCATTGACATGGCTATCAGCAGTGCCTTTTCTGGCAGCGAAACAATTCATTCAGCCTATTTACTGCCTTTTAAGAAAACATAGTTGATATGGCTGACTTCCTGAAACAAAATTGTGGCTTGCCACATATGCCTAGTTTCCTGAATCGGGTCACAAATGTGGTTTCTACTGACAATTGAGATGTACAAACTACGGCATAATGGGATGACGAGAGGATAAGAAGCAATCCATAATTTCGATTAAGACATTAATGAGTGAGCTAGTCAATATAACTATTTGTTCAGCACTTTTGAAATATACAGCGACAGAATTCTGAACATGGGCCATTCTTACAGTATTCTCGCTCTACACCAAGTCAGAACCGTAGGATAAATAAAGGGGGCATATAAACAGACAATGAAAACTCTTACAATATTTGATGATGACATTTCTCTAAAACAGGCTATAGACTACATGTGCACCACCAAGAACAGTAGGGTATATTATGTGGGGAATAGGGGACCAAATTATTAGGGTGAGGCACATGGGCTACTAACAGCTTACATACACGACAGTATACATATCTCCCTGACATATTACATAAGTTATGCAGCAGCATACAATACATTTTAGGACTCACTTGAACAGGAAGGTTGTGTGGCAGTCGTTCGTGGGCAAATTTTGTTAGCAAAGTCTGGCATTCTCTGGATATATGCTGCTTTCAAGACAACTGGGAACACGGGAAAAAAACAAGGTTGAATCATGACGTTAGTGATCTCAGGTCGGAGGTCTAGAAAGAGGCCCGAGTTCCCGACTTGGAATTCCGAGTTGGATGACCGTTCAAAATGTATTTTCCCAGTCGGAGCACATTTCTTTCAGAGTTCCCTGATCACTTCCAAACCACTCATTGTTGAATCTGCGATTTCCAACTTGTTGTGTAATGTTTATGCCCGATGAGCACCGATACGTTTTATCTATAATTTCTCTTCAGAATTTCTCTTCATATGACAAGGATTGAAAAGGACTTGGCAGTAGATTGTCGACTTCATTCATGATGATGACTGCTAGCTAAGATTGTGAAAGTATGATATTGATGTCAGTCCAATCAAAGATATAACGTGATTTGACGTCATTTTATCTGTGGCCAATAACCTTCTTGGATGGGCACTTCTTTTTTTCTTTTCTTTTTTTCCCTTTTTTTTGTTGAATTTTTTACCCCGTTTTCTCCCCAATTTCGTAGTATCCAATTGTTTAGTAGCTACTATCTTGTCTCATCGCTACAACTCCCGTACTGGCTTGGGAGAGACGAAGTTTGAAAGTCATGCTTCCTCCGATACACAACCCAACCAAGCCAAACTGCTTCTTAACACAACGCACATCCAACCCGGAAGCCAGCCGCACCAATGTGTCGGAGGAAACACCGTGCACCTGGCAACCTTGGTTAGTGCGCACTGCGCCCGGCCCGCCACAGGAGTCGCTAGTGCGCGATGAGACAAGGATATCCCTACCGGCCAAACCCTCACCTAACCCAGACGACGCTGGGCCAATTGTGCGTCGCCCCATTGACCTCCCGGTCGCGGCCAGCTGCGACAGAGCTCGAACCCAGAGTCTCTGGTGGCAAAGCTAGCACTGCGATGCAGTGTCTTAGACCACTGCGCCACCCGGGAGGCCCGATACTGTGATATTATTGCGATTTCATTGTCCAAACATATTGCTCACCATGTGTCTGCTGTAGAGGGACAAGAGAAAGCCATGAGAAACCAAGTTTTTATCAGTCATGGAAATAAAAGTAATAAAAACAAATTGTCTCCCTATTTAAAAAGAAGATGAACAAGCTATGAAGGAAAAATACGGGAGTTTTGGTGCAGGTATAGCAAATTAGCAGGTACAGCCACTAGTGTGGCAATATATTTATTTTGATAGTAGATATTCTGTTGGTTAAAGCAACTGGGATATTACTCCATCTACGGAGGTTGGATTGAATTGATTTGAGAGTTTTTGTCAATGGTTTTATCTAATCAAGGAAATATCTACTCCCAAATATTTAAAATTGGATACGATTGGGATTCCATAAGTAGAGATGGAGTCCTCCATCGGGGTCTTGGGAGGCAGTTGGGCTGATTTGGTTAGATTCACTGTAATGGGTGTGTGTTGGTGGCAGGGAAGTCAGGCGCAGGAGAACGAACTTGGTATAAACAGAGTTGTTTAATAAGTGCCGACCAAACTCCAAAAATCTGAATATATAAAATAACAAAGTAGGTACAAAACCCATCGCACACCAACACATACTAGCACAATCATATACAATAAAACAATCTCCGACAAGGACATGAGGGGAAACAACATGGGATTGGAACCAGGTGTGAAGGAAAACAGGACAAAACCAATGAAAACCAATAAATAATGGATCAGTGATGGCTAGAAGATCGATGACGTCGACCGCCGAACACCGTCCGAACAAGGAAAGGGACTGACTTCGGCGGAAGTCGTGACAGTTCCCCCCACCCCCACCCGCGGCTCCAGCTGCGCATCTGCACCGACCTCGGGGATGACACGGAGGGTGAGGCGCAGGGCGATCCAGATGGAGAAGGTGGAAATTTCGCAGCACAGAAGGATCCAACAAGTCCTCCACCAGAACCCAGTATCTCTCCTCCGGACCATACCCCTCCCAGTCCACGAGGTACTGAAGGCCCCTCGCCCGACGTCTCGAATCCAGTATGGAATGAACGGATTACGCCGGGGCCCCCTCGATGTCCAGAGGGGGCGGAGGAACCTCCCGTACCTCAGGCTCCTGGAGCGGGCCAGCCACCACCGGCCTGAGGAGAGAGGGGGAAGCTGTAACCTGAACATACCACGTTCACTCTCCTCAGGACTTTAAATGGCCCCACAAACTGCAGACCCAGCTTCCGACAGGGCAGGCGGAGGGGCAGGTTTCGGGTTGAGAGCCAGACTCGGTCCCCCAGTGCGAACACCGGGGCCTCACTGCGGTGAAGGTCTGCGCCCACTTTCTGGCGCAGTACGGCGCGCTGAAGGTGGACATGGGCGGCCTCTCGTGCGCCGGAACCAGTCGTCCACCGCAGGAGCCTCGGTCTGACTCTGATGCCGAGGAGCCAGAACCGTCTGATACCCCAGTATGCACTGGAAGGGAGAAAGGTTAGTGGAGGAGTGGCGGAGCGAGTTCTGGGCCATCTCTGCCCAGGGCACGAACGCTGCCCACTCCCTCGGCAGGTCCTGGCAATAAAACCTCAAAAACCTACCCACATCCTGATTAACTCTCTCCACCTGCCCGTTACTCTCGGGGTGAAAACCTGAGGTAAGGCTGACCGAGAACCCAGACGTTCCATGAACGCCCTCCAGACCCTGATCAGACACTATATCCTCAGGCACCCGTTAGTGCCGGAAGACGTGTGTAAATACCTCCGCAGTCTGTAGGGCCGTAGGGAGACCGAGCAACGGTAGGAGACGACAGGACTTAGAAAAACGATCCACAATGACCAGGATCGTTGTGTTACCCTGTGAAGGAGGAAGATCAGTCAGGAAATCCACCGACAGGTGCGACCATGGCCGTTGTGGAACGGGTAAGGGTTGTAACTTACCTCTGGGCAGGTGTCTAGGAGCCTTGCACTGGTCGCACACCGAGCATGAGGAAACATAAACCCTCAAGTCCTTAGCTAAAGTGGGTCACCAGTACTTCCCACCAAGACAGCGCACCGCCCGCCCGATACCAGGATGACCAGAGGAGGGTGACATATGGGCCCAATAGATCAGCCGGTCGCTGACAGCAGATGGAACGTACAGACACCGGACACTGAAGGGGAGCGGGATTCGGAGACATATGTTTCCATAGCCTCCGTCTCCGCCTGTGAGAGGGGATACAGGTGAGTCCTGGGAAGTGCAGCGTCTACCAGGAGATCTATCGCACAATCGCCCCGTTGATGAGGTGGTAATTGAGTCGCCTTCTTTTTGTAGAAGTCGAGAGCCAAATCGGCATATTCAGGGGGAATGCGCACGGTGGAGACCTGGTCTGGACTCTCCACTGTAGTAGCACCAACGGAAACCCCTAAACACCTACCTGAGCATTCTCAAGACCACCCCGTGAGAGCCCTCTGTAGCCAAGAAACAGTTGGGTTATGACAAGCTAACCAGGGTAGGCCCAGCACCACGGGAAACGCAGGAGAGTCAATAAGGAAGAGACTAATTCTCTCCGTATGACCCCCTGCGTCACCATGCCCAAAGGCGCGGTGACCTCCCTAATCAACTCTGACCCTAATGGTTGACTATCTAAGGCGTGAACACATCCACGGGAACAATAGGGTGGATGAACTGGATGAACTGCAGAGATCTACAGCTGAGGTGGGAGACTCTGTCCATAGGACAACAATCAGTCATATATTGCACAAATCTGGATTTATGGAAGAGTGGCAAGAAGAAAGCCATTTCTTAAAGATATCCATAAAAAGTGTTGTTTAAAGTTTGCCACAAGCCACCTGGGAGACACACCAAACATGTGGAAGAAGGTGCTCTGGTCAGATGAAACCAAAATTGAACTTTTTGGCAACAATGCAAAACGTTATGTTTGGCGTAAAAGCAACACAGCTGAACACACCATCACCACTGTCAAACATGGTGGTGGCAGCATCATGGTTTGGGCCTGCTTTTCTTCAGCAGGGACAGGGAAGATGGTTAAAATTGATGGGAAGATGGATGGAGCCAAATACAGGACCATTCTGGAAGAAAACCTGATGGAGTCTGCAAAAGACCTGAGACTGGGACGGAGATTTGTCTTCCAACAAGACAATGATCCAAAACATAAAGCAAAATCTACAATGGAATGGTTCAAAAATAAACATATCCAGGTGTTAGAATGGCCAAGTCAAAGTCCAGACCTGAATCCAATCGAGAATCTGTGGAAAGAACTGAAAACTGCTGTTCACAAATGCTCTCCATCCAACCTCACTGAGCTCGAGCTGTTTTGCAAGGAGGAATGGGAAAAAAATTCAGTCTCTCGATGTGCAAAACTGATAGAGACATACCCCAAGCGACTTACAGCTGTAATCGCAGCAAAAGGTGGCGCTACAAAGTATTAACTTAAGGGGGCTGAATAATTTTGCACAGCCAATTTTTCAGTTTTTGATTTGTTAAAAAAGTTTGAAATATCCAATAAATGTCGTTCCACTTCATGATTGTGTCCCACTTGTTGTTGATTCTTCACAAAAAAATACAGTTTTATATCTTTATGTTTGAAGCCTGAAATGTGGCAAAAGGTCGCAAAGTTCAAGGGGGCCGAATACTTTCGCAAGGCACTGTAATTCTGTCTTGACTTTGGAAAGAGTAATAGTTACCTGGTCTGAAAAGAGTGTTTGTTGACAACGCTCTAACACAGTTAACAACATTTACAATTCTAATGTATTCTTTAATTGTGATTGAATCATTCCAGATGCAAATACAGCTGCATTATTTTTAATAAAACCTTTGGTGGCCTCCAGGGGCCATCCCACAAATTGTTATTGATCCTTATGAAATAATTTAGTGAAATGTCAAATTGATCACAGAATGCAGGATTTTGTAGCAATGAAATGTTGAAACACCATATTCTGGAACATAAGAGAATCGGAAATGTGAAGTTGGCAGTAGTAAGCATGGTGGTCAGACAAGCTCTTAGGTAGAATTTCAATTTTTCTTGATGAAAGTAAATAGAGGTGTAGATAATGCATGAAAACGATTTGTGCAAATGATTTATGCCTGAACGGGCAGAAAGTGTACTCTTTTACTTAAATTTATGTAATCGCCAGGCAACAATGTGGTTCTAATCAGAGAGTATATGTTGGAGAGCCTTGGTTGCATTTGGATTAGTAGTTGGTCTTATTAGATTTGTCCTGCATGTCCAAAATGGCATTCATGTTTGTCCCAATAACCAGATGGAATACAGTTCATTCTAACAATATGCTGTTCAGACAATCAAAAAATGTAGGATCATATGAATTTGGAGCATACACATTAATAAAGGCAATTTTCTTTCCATTATGGATACATTTAAGGAAAGTGAATGTGCCTTCTTGGTCTTCGCCTTTCCCCAAGATAATAATTTTGAGTTTCTTATGTCTCATTATGATCACACCTTTAGCTTTGTTTGGGGCTGATGTAGCCAGTTTGTACAAATGGTTCTCTATTCATGCTCTGATGAAGGCATAACTGCCGAAATGCGTTAGTCTGTCCGGCCAAAAATAAAAAGGTGAAATGAGGTGATGTCTTTTTGTCCTTTATTTAAGAAATGTGTCACGGGATACTAGGAGTGGTGGGTTGGAATCAGGCGCAGAGAGCAGGGTTCAGTATATTGTGATTTATTCTCCTCCAAAAAACGGTCACGCCAACATACAGGGCGCATCGACCAGCCCAAACACAGGACCAAACAGTCTGGAGAATACACACACGAAAACCACATCCAACAGAGTAACAAAAAACAATCCCGCACAAAACAAGGGCGGGACAACCTACTACATATAGGGAAGCTAATTAAACCAGAATACACACATGAAAACCACATCCAACAGAGTAACAAAAAACAATCCCGCACAAAACAAGGGCGGGACAACCTACTACATATAGGGAAGCTAATTAAACTAAATACACACAGGTGAAACTAATAAGACAAAACCAACAGACAAACGAAAAAGGGATCGGTAGCGGCTAGTAGGACGGTGATGACGACCGCCGAGCACCGCCCGAACAGGCAGGGGAGCCAACTTCGGCGGAAGTCGTGACACAATGTTTTGGAGTGCGGCCCTTTCCCAATGTTCTTGAACTAATAGGTCAGTATAGGCCTTTTAAATTCCAAGATTCTTACGATTCCCCAAAAAAAAAAACAGAATGAACTATTAATGATGTAATAGTTATCTTTAGTGTTAATGAACCCATAGAAGTGAAACTAAAAATGGGACCCACAAACCATCCCATTGGCCCGTTCCCCACCCATGTAAACAATTCCCCCTTTCCTTAACCCACAAGCTCTCCTTCCAGTAGAGGAGGCTGTAAAACATCTACCGACAAAATGTATCAAACACTCTTATATTCCTCTCAACGTGTGAGGATTTTCCTACGTTCCTATTCGCCCACATGGAAATTCTATGATCGTACAGCGCAGGAAACAAACTTTATTTTCCATACCTGAGAACCTTAGATTGAGACAATATTTCACAGCCTCCATCTTCAGTGGTGATTCTAACAGGAAAACAGTGGAAGCTTAAAAAGCAGTTCTATCTCCAAAGCCACCTGGGGTAGACACATATGCTTCAATTTGCAGACAAGCAGCTTGAGTTAAGTGTTCAAAACACTAGCTAACAGCAGCTTTGGATGGGCTGCCAGAAGGGAGTTACATACTGCAAAGCCAGATGACATTGATGTTGAAAGCCCTGGCACAAAGAAATTGATATCTTCGAGCTGAGGGAATGAGAATCGGGTTTTTTTCTTCAGGAGGATCACAGTTGTTACTTGTTGTGAGCTTAGATAAAAAAAATGATGGCTCTATTTTGTGAGGAAACATGTCTATGGCAGCAAAGCAAGCAATCGGAAACTAGGTTTTGGATTGGGTGTCGACAAGGAATAGTTAATGAGAAAACTTAGAAAGTAATAAACTTTCTGAAGAAAGTACATTTTGGGACCAGAATCAAATATCCCTTAAATAATGTAATAATACATTTTCATACCATTGTATGATCTATTGACTCTTGATGCATCATTGATGGGAATACCACTCCTTGAGCAAAACGTATTTGACCACCTGTCTCCATATTTTGCAGTATTACAAGTAAAAAATGTGCAGTACTTCACCATAAGCTATTTCTGGCCACCTCTTTGAAAACACTGCTCTTGCACTAAACCAGGTGTATATTAGAGGTCGACTGATTAATCCGAATGGCCGATTAATCAGGGCCGATTTCAAGTTTTCATAACAATCGGTAATCGGCATTTTTGGACACCGATCACGGCCGATTACATTGCACTCCACGAGGAGACTGCGTGGCAGGCTGACTAACTGTTATGTGAGTGCAGCAAGGAGCCACGGTAAGGTGCTAGCTAGCATTAAATGTATCTTATAAAAAACAACCAATCGTCACATAATCACTAGTTAACTACACATGGTTGATGATATTACTAGTTTATCTAGCTTGTCCTGCGTTGCATATAATCGATGCGGTGCCTGTTAATTTATCATTGAATCATAGCCGACTTTGCCAAACAGTTATTTAACAAGGCCATTCGCGAAAAAAGCACTGAAAAAAGCACTGCACCAATGTCTACCTAACCATAAACATCAACGCCTTTCTTAAAATCAATACACAAGTATATATTTTTAAACCTGCATATTTAGTTAATATTGCCTGCCTGCTAACATTAATTTCTTTTAACTAGGGAAATTGTGTCACTTCTCTTGCGTTCTGTGCAACAGAGTCAGGCTATATGCAGCAGTTTGGGCCGCCTGGCTCGTCGCAAACTGTGTGAAAACCAACTTCGCCAAACGGGGGATGACTTAACAAAAGCGCAATTGTGAAAAAAGCACAAATGTACCTAACCATAAACATCAATGCCTTTCTAAAATCAATACACAGAGGTATACGGCTTTTGTGGAGCAATGGGTAACGCTGCTTCGAGGGTGGCTGTTGTCGATGTGTTCCTGGTTCGAGCCCAGGTAGGGGCGAGGAGAGGGACGGAAGCTATACTGTTACACTGGCAATACTAAAGTGCCTATAAGAACATCCAATAGTCCAAGGTATGGCCGGGCGCAGTGCAGTGCGCAGTGCACGCTAAACAGGTCGCCAGGTGCACGGTGTTTCCTCCAACACATTGGAGGTGCGCTGTGTTAAGAAGCAGTGCTCCTTGGTTGGTTTGTGTTTCGGAGGACGCATGGCTTTTGACCTTCGTCTCTCCCGAGCCCGTACGGGAGTTGTAGTGATGAGACTAGATCGTAACTATTAACAATTGGATACCACAAAATTGGGGAGAAAAATGGGGTAAAACTCAACAACAAAAAAAAAACACAAAAAAGGTATATGAAATACAAATGGTATAGAGAGAAATAGTCCTATAATTCCTATAATAACTACAACTAAAACTTCTTACCTGGGAATATTGAAGACTCATGTTAAAAGGAACCACCGGCTTTTATATGTTCTCATGTTCTGAGCAAGGAACTTAAAAAAGCTAAGGAACTTAGCTTTTTTACATGGCACATATTACACTTTTACTTTCTTCTCCAACACTGTTTTTGCATTATTTAAACAAAATTGAAAATGTTTCATTATTTATTTGAGGCTAAATTGATTTTATTGATGTATTATATTAAATTAAAATAAGTGTTAATTCAGTATTGTTGTAATACAAATAAATAAATACATTTTTAAAAATCGGTATCGGTATTGAAAAATCATAATCGGTCGACCTCTGGTGTATATCACTTCATTGATTACTCTTGAAAACACAATGAGAATAGATTGAATGAGAGATACCTCTCTTTATACCACTTTATGGAGTTCTTGTTTGCCATCTTTAGTGAATATGAAATTTACAGCACAACATATTAGTACATATACTGTAAATAGCATCCAAAAAACAGATAGCATCCAAAAAACAAGACCTAAAAACACTTTGAAGAAATCACGGCTACGACTTATGACAAATGAGCAGCGAAAGGTAGGTTGCCCCTTCTAAGAGGATATGAAATGAATTAAACATAGCAGATGTACATAGATACACTCATTACCGCGGAGCGAAGCAGATTATTGACTCCAACAGTGGAAAAACGGGCTGAATCTCTCAAATCCGGGGAGGGCTAAGCCCTGACATAGCCTCAGGGACACAGACAGTGTTCTTTTTAATCAATATGCAGATGAAGTTTCCCCAACCATGAAAGCAATTTTATGTTTTGGTGGATTAAGCAAATTCACATAAAGCAACCATATATAAAAATGGTATCTGAATGAGTTTCTTTTTCAGGACTAAAAACTTTTTTTTTATGTGAACCAAATTAACAAAAGTTTTCCTTCGGGCTTTAAGAAAGTGGTGGAAAGAGACAGAACTTAGTCAGTTGACTCAACAACAATTTAACAGAGACTGACTTATAAAATCATTGGCGTTGCTTTATTTATTCAACAGTCGTCATCTACTCTGTATGAGGTAAAAGAGCGGAAGTTTGACTTGTCTGAAGGTTCCTATCCCTAGTACGTTGACTGCTCGTACAGATGGGACTGTGGGAACATGTGGGAACATGCTCATCGACTAAAGTCACCCGTTGAAGTTTGAAATACTTCAACAGTAATTGTCTTCAATGTTTTTTGTCTTCAATGTTTTTTTGTTTGTTTTTTACATGCAAATGTTTTATTTATTTTATTTTATTTATTTATTTTATTTTATTTCACCTTTATTTAACCAGGTAGGCAAGTTGAGAACAAGTTCTCATTTACAATTGCGACCTGGCCAAGATAAAGCAAAGCAGTTCGACACATACAACGACACAGAGTTACACATGGAGTAAAACAAACATACAGTCAATAATACAGTATAAACACGTCTATATACGATGTGAGCAAATGAGGTGAGATAAGGGAGGTAAAGGCAAAAAAAAAGGCCACGGTGGCAAAGTAAATACAATAAAGCAAGTAAAACACTGGAATGGTATGCAGCTGCAGGAGTAAAATGTTTTGCAGTCCCCCACTATGTACTTATGACTTGACGTCTCATCCATAATTTACCTTCTGAAATGAAGTGAGTCTCTCGACGTGGACCTTTGACGATTAGGATGTCTCTGGTTGACCACAAGTTAAGTTGCAGAGAAGAAGTGATAGCACGCAACATATTTCCCCCACACACTTGACATTGCACAACTTGCCCTTGGGACAGCCATTCCGGCACAACATCTGGGTAGCAGTGCTGAGAGATTAGTGCTTTTTGCGGTTGGTTCGGTTTCGGGTTTGATAAAAAAAAATAAAAAAATTAAATCATGGTTTTCGATTTCCGCTTTTTAAACGTTAAATGCACTATGTGGGTTGAGTTCTGTAACAACACAGAATAAAACAATGAATAAAAGTCCCATGATGGTAGTGACTGTCCATTACTGCTTATCACTTATTAACCATCATTTATTCACATTACTTTACTTTATTAAAATATTTCAGTTGTTGTGTTTATTACATTCGTTTTATTTTGATGACTTTATTATTTGAGACTTTATTATTTCATCTCATCTCTATAGAGATGCTGCCTATGCTGTCTGACAAAATCACTGTTTTGTATTTCTTCAAAGTAAATAAGGCATACGTTTGTGACTGCTAAATAGAAACTATCAATCACTTAAATCAGTGGTTCCCAAACTTTGTAGTCCCGTACCCCTTCAAACATTCAACCTCCAGCTGCCCTCACATCTTGACCACCAAAGTCCATTTGATGTCACAAAGCTGTCCAGTACTTTAAAAATATCCTCTCATGCTGTTCTGGTTACCAGCGGTTTGCAGAAGAGGACGTCTTCCTTAATTGTCCCCCCATAAACGTAACGGACATATACCAGGAGCTGTGCCAGGCCCGCCACATCTGTTTACTCATCCAGCTGTAATGCATGTAATTCACTGGCTTGTATGCAAAGCAGTAACTGTTTCTCCTGACCCCTCCTGTCTCAGCCTCCAGTATTTATGCTGCAGTAGTTTATGTGTCGGGGGGCTAGGTTCAGTCCGTTATATCTGGAGTACTTCTCCTGTGTTATCCGGTGTCCTGTGTGAATTTCAGTAAACTCTCTAATTCTCTCTTTCTCTCTCTCGGAGGACCTGAGCCCTAGGACCATGCCTCAGGACTACCTGGCATGATGACTCCTTGCTGTCCCCAGTCCACCTGGCCGTGCTGATGCTCCAGTTTCAACTGTTCTGCCTGCGGCTATGGAACCCTGACCTGTTCACCGGATGTGCTACCTGTCCCAGACCTGCTGTTTTCAACTCTCTAGAGACAGCAGGAGCGGTAGAGATACTCTTAATGATCGGCTATGAAAAGCCAACTGAGATTTACTCCTGAGGTGCTGACCTGTTGCACCCTCAACAACTACTGTGATTATTATTATTTGACCATGCTGGTCATTTATGAACATTTGAACATCTTGGCCATGTTCTGTTATAATCTCCACTCGGCACAGCCAGAAGAGGACTGGCCACCCCTCATAGCCTGGTTCCTCTCTAGGTTTCTTCCTAGGTTTTGGCCTTTCTAGGGAGTTTTTCCTAGCCACCGTGCTTCTACACCTGCATTGCTTGCTGTTTGGGGGTTTTATGCTGTGTTTCTGTACAGCACTTGGAGATGTCAGCTGATGTAAGAAGGGCTATGTAAATAAATTTGATTTGATTTCAAAACATCTCCTGCCATATCACTGATGCGTCGTGAAACAGTGATGTTTGATGAAGGCATTGTCTGTGTAGCCTTTCCCCCAGCATTATCCCTGCCATATCCCGGCAGCAGGAAGAACTAAGTCCTCCACAATAGTATGGGGCTTGCCTGTCATAGCCACAAGGTAGCTCACCATATAAGACGCTTCTAGCTCTTCTGGCTTACAAAAATTATGAAATGGAATTAAAATAATTGAACCCATTAGTTGTTTAAAAATGGGAAAATTACCAACATTTCAGTTAATCACTGAGCACTACTGGCTAGATTTCATTGAGACAAAGGAAACCATCACCCTATGTAACTACCATGTGCAGGAAACCATCACCCTATGTAACTAACCTGTGTAAGGAAACTATCACCCTATGTAACTACCATGTGTAAGGAAACTATCACCCTATGTAACTAACCTGTGTAAGGAAACTATCACCCTATGTAACTACCATGTGTAAGGAAACTATCACCCTATGTAACTACCATGTGCAGGAAACCATCACCCTATGCATCTACCATGTGCAGGAAACCATCACCCTATGCAACTACCATGTGCAGGAAACCATCACCCTATGCATCTACCATGTATAAGGAAACCATCACCCTATGTATCTACCATGTGTAATGAAACCATCACCCTATGTAACTACCATGTGTAATGAAACCATCACCCTATGTAACTAACCTGTGTAATGAAACCATCACCCTATGTAACTAACCTGTGTCTCTCTCACTCCTTCTCATGTGTTGGATGGATACATTAGCATGTTACGCTTAGAGTTCCACCTACTCAATGGGGTTGGCGAAAAACAACAAAAACAGGAAATGCTTGAAATGAGCACATTCAGACTCATAACTCATGAGTTCAGTGGGACACATATACACCGAGGGAGATTGAGATATCCTAACTGCAGTGCAAGGAAGAAAATAGTAGCAAAGCAGTCATAGTGCTCGACACAGAGCTTATGAATTCGCTACGGCGAGGGAAAATGCCATCTTGCAGGATATTTTGCGATGAAGGTATGATGTGCTGAGCAAAGCCTCTCTAGGGGGAGATTCAGTGTATATTCAGGGTCTTTTACATGTAGAGATGTGTGGTAGTGGAGTTAGTGTGTTGTGAATTCTGTAATGAAGGTATTGTAATGTTTACAATATTTTTCCGGGAACCCAGGAAGAGTAATGGGGATCCATAATAATTCCAAATGTTACAAAACATCAAGATAATAGACGTGTCATGTCGAATAAAGAACCATGTCAGCGGTTTATATTACTATTCCACTGGCTAGGTCATGAACACGGCACCCTAGTTAATTGAATAAGCCTGGTTCATCATGTGGTTGCCTGGGCTGACCTACTGTTTTTCTCCCGACCGCAGGAGGTTGGTGGCACCTTAATTGGTGAGGACGGGCTCGTGGTAATCGCTGGAGCGGAATCAATGGAATGGTATCAAATACATCACATGGTTTGATGCGATTCCATTACATTTACGTTCCAGCGATTATTATGAGCCGTCCTCCCCTCAGCATCCTCCGCTGCACCTGACCTATGAAGTCATGTAACTCACACTTCCTGGAAGCTGCAATTCTAAGCTATCAGATCGTTCTGCAAGCAGAGCATCAGAGTGGAATGCAATTACATTACCAGTGTATGATCAAATAAAAAATGCAATGAGATACAGCAACAGCATTGCAGGTAGGGGTTAGAACCGGTTCAGAGAACAGAACCAAAAACATAAAAAGATTGACATTTTTCATGGAACAAAATCAGAACCCTGTGCCTTCGGAAAGTATTCAGACCCCTTGACTTTTTCCACATTTTGTTACATTACATCAATTCTAAATCTTTTTTCTCAGCAATCTAGTACGCCATAATGACAAAGTGAAAACAGGTTAAGAAAGGTTTATAAAAAAAATAGACAGAAAAACCTTATTTACATAAGTATTCAGACCCTTTGCTATGAGACTCAAAATTGAGCTCAAGTGCATAGTGTTTCCATTGATCATCCTTGAGATGTTTCTACAACTTGATTGGAGTCCACCTGTGGTAAATTCAATAGATTGGACATGTTTTGGAAAGGCACAAACCTGTCTATATAAGGTCCCACAGGTGAGAGTGCGCAAAAACCAAGCCATGAGGTGGAAGAAATTATCCGTAGAGCTCAGAGACAGGATTGTGTTGAGTTACAGATCTGGGGAAGGATACCAAAAAGTTTCTGCAGCATTGAAGGTCCCCAAGAACACAGTGGCCTCCATCATTCTTAAATGGAAGAAGCTTGGAACCAACAAGACTCTTCCTAGAGCTGGCCGCCCGGCCAAACTGAACAATCGGGGGAGAAGGGCCTTGGTCAGGGAAGTGACCAAGAACCTGCTGGTCACTCTGACAGAGCTCTAAAGTTCCTCTGTGGAGACTGGAGAACCTTCCAGAATAACAACCATTTCTGCAGTACTCCACCAATCAGGCCTTTATGGTAGAGTGGCCAGACAGAAGCCACTCCTCAGTAAAAGGCACATGGCAGCCCGTTTGGAGTTTGCCAAAAGGCACCTAAAGGACTCTCAAACCATGAGAAACAAGATTCTCACTCGTTGGCCTGAATGCCAAGTGTCACGTCTGAAGGAAACCTGGCACCATCCCTAAGGTGAAGCATGGTGATGGCAGCCTCATGTCTGAAGAAAACCTGGCACCATCCCTAAGGTGAAGCATGGTGGTGGCAGCCTCATGTCTCTATACTTCTGTCCAGTCCTTGGACACTGTGCTATCTAACCTCCAAACGAGCTTCAATGCCATACAACACTCCTTCCGTGGCCTCCAACTGCTCTTAAACGCTAGTAAAACCAAATGCATGCTTTTCAACCGTTCGCTGCCTGCACCCGCACGCCCGACCACCCTGGATGGTTCTGACCTAGAATATGTGGACATCTATAAGTACCTAGGTGTCTGGCTAGACTGTAAACTCTCCTTCCAGACTCATATCAAACATCTCCAATCTAAAATCAAACCTAGAGTCGGCTTTCTATTCCGCAACAAAGCCTCCTTCACTCACGCCGCCAAACTTACCCTAGTAAAACTGACTATCCTACCGATCCTCGACTTCGGCGATGTCATCTACAAAATAGCTTCCAATACTCTACTCAGCAAACTGGATGCAGTTTATCACAGTGCCATCCGTTTTGTTACTAAAGCACCTTATACCACACACCACTGCGACCTGTATGCTCTAGTCGGCTGGCCCTCGCTACATATTCGTCGCCAGACCCACTGGCTCCAGGTCATCTACAAGTCCATGTTAGGTAAAGCTCCGCCTTATCTCAGTTCACTGGTCATGATGGTAGCACGCTCTCCAGCAGGTGTATCTTACTGATCACCCCTAAAGCCAACACCTCATTTGGCCACCTTTCGTTCCAGTTTTCTGCAGCCTGTGACTGGAACGAATTGCAAAAATCGCTGAAGTTGGAGACTTTTATCTCCCTCACCAACTTCAAACATCTGCTATCTGAGCAGCTAACCGATCGCTGCAGCTGTACATAGTCTATCGGTAAATAGCCCACCCAATTTTACCTACCTCATCCCCATACTGTTTATATTTATTTACTTTTCTGCTCTTTTGCACATCAATTTCTCTACCTGTACATGACCATCTGATCATTTATCACTCCAGTGTTAATCTGCACAAATGTAATTATTCACCTACCTCCTCATGCCTTTTGCACACAATGTATATAGACTATTTTTTTCTACTGTGTTCTTGACTTGTTTATTGTTTACTCCATGTGTAACTCTGTGTTGTTGTCTGTTCACACTGCTATGCTTTATCTTGGCCAGGTCGCAGTTGTAAATGAGAACTTGTTCTCAACTAGCCTACCTGGTTAAATAAAGGTGAAATAAAAATAAAATAAATGTCTGAAGGAAACCTGGCACCATGAAGCATGGCAGCATCATGTTTTTCAGCGACGGGGACTGGGAGACTAGTCAGGATCGAGGCAAAGATGAACGAAGCAAAGTAGAGAGATTATTGATGAAAACCTGCTCCAGAGCACTCAGGACCTCAGACTGGGGTGAAGGTTCACCTTCCAGCAGGACAACAACTCAAGCACACAGTCAAGACAATGCAGAAGTGGCTTCGGGACAAGTCTTTGAATGTCCTTGAGTGGCCCAGCCAGAGCCCGGACTTGAACCCGATCGAACATCTCTGGAGAGACCTGAAAATAGCTGTGCAGCAACGCTCCCCATCCAACCTGACAGAGCTTGAGAGGATCTGCAGAGTGGAATGGGAGAAACTCCCCAAATACAGGTGTGCCAAGGCTGTAGCGTCATACCCAAGAAGACTCGAGACTGTAATCACTTCCAAAGGTGCTTCAACAAAGTACTGAGTAAAATGTCTGAATACTTATGTAAATGTTTATGTAAACTGTTTTTTTAATTATACATTTGCAAGAAAATCTAAAAACCTGTTTTTGCTTTGTCATTATGAGGTATTGTGTGTAGATTGATCAGGAAAAAAACTATTTAATACATTTTAGAATAAGGCTGTAACATAACAAAATGTGGAAAAAGTCAGAGGGTCTGAATACTTTCCAAATGCACCGTATACTGTTCCAGAACAGAACCAGTCATGCAAAAACGCAACAAAGCGCCTATGCAAAGCCAATCAGAAACTTATTCCAGTCTCTGCCTGAAGTCAAGGCTAGTGTGTGTGTGTGTGTGTGTGTGTGTGTGTGTGTGTGTGTGTGTGTGTGTGTGTGTGTGTGTGTGTGTGTGTGTTTGTCGGCTACCTGCCCCTCCCCCTCCCCCTCCAAAGCATAGCTGTAGCCTACTGACGTTACACTGGCGTGATTCAGAAGATAGATAGAAGACTTTTAATTAGAAAATAATGGATTAACTTTTTCAATACAAGTTTGGGATACTATAGCTTTCACATTTCTCATTGGATTTATGAATTACAAAAAGGCAAGATGTGTTTTTAATTCTGGTGCCACTGCACACACAAGCTTTGTTAACTAACTAGCTTCTCTGGTCCAACGTTAAGTCAACTCTGAAGTTCAAAGACATTCAAAGTTCCTCCATAGAATCCGTACCTCTGTAGGTATAATTCTGTGAGCCTAATTCAGATAATACATGTCATCACAGGATGCCCAACGTTCCTCCACCCTCTCTCACTCTCTCCTCACCTGCAAAGTTTCAGTTGCATCTCGCACCTGACACTTGTCTTCCCATCAAGCATGTAAACAACTAGCTGAACTATAGCTCGCCTGCTCCATAGCAAGCTGCTTAAACTAATAACACACAAATTATTGTATTTTTCGTGTCTATATTGAATACATAATTTAAACATTCACAGTGTAGGTTGGAAAAAGTATGTGAACCCCTAGGCTAAATGACTTTTCCAAAAGCTAATTGGAGTCAGGATTCAGCTAACCTGGAGTCCAATCAATGAGACAAGATTGGAGATGAGGGTTAGAGCTGCCTTGCCCTATAAAAAACACTCACAAAATTTGAGAAGCATTGCCTGATGTGAACCATGCCTCGAAAAGAGATCTCAGAAGACTTAAGATTAAGAATTGTCGACTTGCATAAAGCTGGAAAGGGTTACAAAAGTATCTCTAAAAGCCTTGATGTTCATCAGTCCACGGTAAGACAAATTGTCTATAAATGGAGAAAGTTCAGCACTGTTGCTACTCTCCCTAGGAGTGGCTGTCCTGTACAGATGACTGCAAGAGCACAACGCAGAATGCTCAATGAGGTTATGAAGAATCCTAGTGTCAGCTAAAGACTTACAGAAATCTCTGGAACATGGTAACATCTCTGTTGATGAGTCTACGATACGTAAAACACTAAACAAGAATGGTGTTCATGAGAGGACACCACAGAAGAAGCCACTGCTGTCCAAAAAAAACATTGCTGCACGTCTGAAGTTAGCAAAAGAGCACCTGGATGTTCCACAGCGCTTCTGGCAAAATATTCAGATTAAACTAAAGTTGAAAAAAGGCACAGCACAGCACACCAACATCAAAACCTCATCCCAACTGTAAAGTATGGTGGAGGGAGCATCATGGTTTGGGGCTGCTTTGCTGCCTCAGGGCCTGGACAGCTTGCTATCATCGACAGAAAAATGAATTCCCAAGTTTATCAAGACATTTTGCAGGAGAATGTCCACCAATTTGTAGCTCAACAGAAGTTGGGTGATGCAACAGGACAACGACCCAAAGCACAGAAGTAAATCAACAACAGAAATGCTTCAACAGAAGAAAATAGGCCTTTTGGAGTGGTTCAGTCAGAGTCCTGATCTCAACCCGTTTGAGATGCTTTGGCCTGACCTCAAGAGAGTGGTTCACACCAAACATGGTCCAAAAACTACATCAAATGTTTGGTTGAGGTTATTGCTGCCAAAGGACGGTCAACCAGTTATTAAATCCAAGGGTTCATATACCCTTTCCCACCCTGCACTGTGAATGTTTACACGGTGTGTTCAATAAAGACATGAACATGTATAATTGTTTGTGCGTTATTAGTTTAAGCAGACTGTGTTTGTCTATTGTTGTGACTTAGATGAAGATCAGATCACATTTTATGACCAATTTATGCAGAAATCCAGGTAATTCCAAAGAGTTCGCATACTTTTTCTTGCCACTGTAAACCAGTACTTTTTTGGAGTTCGAACCAGTTCACAACTTTATTTAGCTGTAGAATGGAACTAAATAAATAATGGTTCTATTCAAAAATAAAATATAATTCTGGTTCATACCCCCTGATTGCTGGTACTGTATTAACAATGGGCTGTTCTGTTTAGCTCAGGTTAAGGCTCTGATTTGGATTAACAACAACCGTGAGGCATGTACTCACAGTTAACCCCCATGGCATAACAGGACTTGGGACACACGGCTGAAACACAAGCCTTGAATTGTATTCAAAGACATACTAGCCATATACAGAGCCATCAGAAAGTATTCATCATCTTTGATTTATTCCACATTTTGTTGTGTTACAGCCTGAAATTAAAATTTATTAAATTAAAATGTAAAATCTCACCCATCTACACACAATAACTCATAATGAAAAAGTGAAAACATATATCTTTTTTGAAATGTTAGCAAATTTATTGAAAATGAATACAGCAATATATCATTTACATAACTATTCACACCCCTGAGTCAATATATATTAGAATCACCATCGGCAGCAATTACAGTGAGTATTTCTGAATAAGTCTCTATGAGCTTTGCCAACCTGGATTGTACAATATTTTGTACAATATTCTTACAATTCTTCAAACTCTATCAAGTTGGTTGTTGATCATTGCCAGACAATCATTTTCAAGTCTTGCTATAGATTTTCAAGCCGATTTAAGTCAAAACTGTAACTAGGCCACCCAGGAATATTCAAGGTCGTCTTCGTAAGTAATTCCAGTGTATATTTGGCCTTGTATTTTCTGTTATTGTCCTGCTGAATGGTGAATTTGTATCCCAGTGTCTGTTGAAAAGTAGACTGAACCAGGTTTTCCTCTAGGATTTTGCCTGTGGTTAGCTCTGTTCTGTTTCTTTTTATCTCAAAAACGTCCCTAGTCCTTGCGATGACAAGCATACTCATAACATGATGCAGCCACCACCATGCTTGAAAATAAGAAGATTGGTACTCACCGATGTGTTGTGTTGGATTTGCAGCACCCAAACATAAGACTTTGCATTCAGAATTTTTTTTGCAGTTTTACTTTAGTGCCTTATTGCAAACAGGATGCATGTTTTGAAATATGTTTATTCTGTACAGGCTTCCTTCTTTTCACTCTGTCATTTCAGTTAGTATTGTGGAGTAACTACAATGTTGTTGATCCCTCCTCAGTTTTCTCATATCACAGCCATTAAACTCTGTAAGTGTTTTAAAGTCACCATTGGCCTCATGGTGAAATCCCTGAGCGGTTTCTTTGCTCTCCAGCAACTGAGGTAGGAAGGATGCCTGTATCTTTGTAGTAACTGTATGTATTGATACACCAGCCAATGTGTAATTAATAACTTCACCATACTCAAAGGGAAATTCAATGTCTGATTTTTCTATTTCTACTGATCTACCAATAGGTACCCTTCTTTGCGGAGCATTGGAAAACCTCCTTGTTCTTTGTGGCTGAATCCCTGCTTGAAATTCAGTGCTCGACTGAGGGACGTTACAGATACACTACATTACCAAAGGTATATGGACACCTGCTCGTCGAACATCTCATTCCAAAATCATGGGCATTAATATGGAGTTGGTCCCCCCCCTTTCCTGCTATAACAGCCTCCACTCTTCTGGGAAGGCTTTCCACTAGACTTTGGAACATTGCTGCGGGGACTTTCTTCCATTCAGCCACAAGAGCATTAGTGAGGTTGGGCACTGATGTTGGGCGATTAGGCGATTCATCCCAAAAGTGTTTGATGGGGTTGAGGTCAGGGCTTTGTGCAGGCCAGCCAAGTTTTGCCACATCGATCTCGAAAAATCATTTCTGTATGAACCTCGCTTTGTACACGGTGGCATTATCATGCTGAAACAGGAAAGGGCCTTCCCCAACTGCTGCCACAAATTTGGAAGCACAGAATCGTCTAGAATGTCATTGTATGCTGTAGCGTTAAGATTTCCCTTCACTGGGCCTAGCCCAAACCACGAAAAACAGTCCCAAACCTCCACCAAACTTTACAGTTCTCCTGGCACTCTCCTGGCACTCTGCAAACCCAGATTATTCCGTCGGACGGCCAGATGGTGAAGCGTGATTCATCCCTCCAGAGAATGCGTTTCCACTGCTCCAATAGTGGTGAGCTTTACACCACTCCAGCTGACCGCTTGGCATTTCGCATGGTGATCTTAGGCTTGTGTGCAGCTGCTCATCCATGTAACACAACAAAATGTGGAAAACTTCAAGGGGTGTGATACTTTCTGATGGCACTGTAGTAGTTCAATATTAATGCTTTCAAATCATGATAAAAGTACCTAAAGGGGAGAGGTTGAAATCCATTAGTAATTCTGTGTGACAAGACAGTGTTCCGTGTGACAAAAGACAGTGATTTTTCTGTGTGACAAGACTTTGTGCAATAAAGGAAAATACTGCAGTCTCCTGCAAATCCAATTTAATCTTGATAAACTATTTCAGTAAACCATTCACTCTCAGAATATGTGGCATTTTATAGTTAATCCATTCAACAAGCTTCGCAGCCTGCAGCCATCCATTTATTTCCAATCTCATCTACGGCGCTGGTGAAATTGGTGACAACCACAAATGGCAACAGAAATTACTTTGACCAGAGGTAATGTGTTTAGAGCAGGTCACATCATTTTTTGCATAGCGCTGAGCTGGAAGTGATGCGCTCCGATTGTAGTAAATGAAACCTGCTACACTACGCTTTACCACTCCAGCCGACGCTTGGCAACGCGCATGGTGATCTTAGGCTTGTGTGCAGCTGCTCATCCACGTAACACAACAAAATGTGGAAAACTTCAAGGGGTGTGAATACTTTTTGACGGCACTATAGTACCTACAAGTGTAGGTAGTAGTAAATGTAGCCGCTATTGGCTCTGGAGTCTTAAGCATAAATTACACTTAAGGTCAATTTTCTCCAAATCAAGAAAATTTGTACAAATTCTTATAGTGGAATGTACTACACAGGAAAAATGACCCCTTTACGCTGAAATGTAGTTTGTTAGCATAACACAGTCAGCTATAGCATATGTCAACATAATCTATCAAATAACACTATAATAAATATGTATGGTCTTCAACAGCGGTGGCATGTAGAGTACACTATTTCACCACTTAGCAATCGAGAGCAGACAGATCTCTCCCTACATCCATTTGTCATGAGGCCAACTCTTTATGCTCATCCCCACAGGAGATAACATATTTGGAGGGAATGGATTTGCCATTAGAGAGAGTCCCAATTCCTGGGAAAAGAAAGGATATTCTGACGACCACTGACACATGATGCTTCAGGCCAAGGTGGTTGCCAAAGGAAACACACCCCGGCATACAAAAACACGCACGTGCGCTCACATGCACACATACACACAGACAGACACGCACACACACTTTTCTTACAAATGGTGTCCTTCAGAAAGACTGCCATCCATGACCGTGAAAGAGCTCATTCTCTGGTCTCCTTAAGAAAGACTGCCATCCATGACTGTGTAAGAGCCCATTCTCTGGTCTCCTTCAGAAAGACTGCCATCCATGACTGTGTAAGAGCCCATTCTCTGGAGGCTTTTGCCAGTAAAAGGCAATAGCATAAAACACTAGGCCACTAAAAGCCAGTCAATTGAAAACTTAAGACCCATCACGTCGAGAGTGTACAATGCATCTCCGTGAAACGTAACAAAAAAACAGGCCTCCCTCCCTTCACCAGACAAAACATCAAATTGTCTCTTACCTCGTAGGACCAGACGCACTGGGTACCCCCGAAGCGGCGCACGCAGCGACCCACCTCCACATCCTCGTGGGTGGTGTACATCTCCCTGAGACAGGTCCCGATGTGAGGCACCATCCTCCTCAGCACCTCTCTGCTGAAGATCATGCCCGGGCCCCCCATGCAGAAGTTCTCCCCGGGCTCCAGGGCCAGCTTTCCAAGCTCCTCGGCTGTGCCCAGGCCCGTCTGACCAAGGTACAGGGGCTGGCTGCTATTCAGAGAGCGCAGGAATGACTCAAGCTTTTCGCCTGTGTGGATGGATGGACGGGAGAGAGAGAGTGAGATACAAAGAGTATCAAAGAAAATATCTAGGCAGTAGGAAGTAGGCATGCTTATATAAAGCTAGTAATAGGTACAGTAGTAGGCAGGTTAATATAAAGCTAGTAGTAGGTACAGTAGTAGGCAGGCTAATATAAAGCTAGTAATAGCCAGTAGGCAGGCTAATATAAAGCTAGTAGTAGGTACAGTAGTAGGCAGGCTAATATAAAGCTAGTAGTAGGTACAGTAGTAGGCAGGCTAATATAAAGCTAGTAGTAGGTACAGTAGTAGGCAGGCTAATATAAAGCTAGTAGTAGGTACAGTAGTAGGCAGGCTAATATAAATCTAGTAATAGGTACAGTAGTAGGCAGGCTAATATAAAGCTAGTAATAGGTACAGCAGTAGGCAGGCTAATATAAAGCTAGTAATAGGTACAGCAGTAGGCAGGCTAATATAAAGCTAGTAATAGGTACAGTAGTAGGCAGGCTAATATAAAGCTAGTAGTAGGTACAGAAGTAGGCAGGCTAATATAAAGCTAGTAATAGGTACAGTAGTAGGCAGGCTAATATAAAGCTAGTAATAGGTACAGTAGTAGGCAGGCTAATATAAAGCTAGTAGTAGGTACAGTAGTAGGCAGGCTAATATAAAGCTAGTAATAGGTACAGTAGTAGGCAGGCTAATATAAAGCTAGTAATAGGTACAGTAGTAGGCAGGCTAATATAAAGCTAGTAGTAGGTACAGTAGTAGGCAGGCTAATATAAAGATAGCAATAGCCAGTAGGCAGGCTAATATAAAGCTAGTAGTAGGTACAGTAGTAGGCAGGCTAATATAAAGATAGTAGTAGGTACAGTAGTAGGCAGGCTAACATAAAGCTAGTAGTAGGTACAGTAGTAGGCAGGCTAATATAAAGCTAGTAGTAGGTACAGTAGTAGGCAGGCTAATATAAAGATAGTAATAGCCAGTAGGCAGGCTAATATAAAGCTAGTAGTAGGTACAGTAGTAGGCAGGCTAATATAAAGCTAGTAATAGGTACAGTAGTAGGCAGGCTAATATAAAGCTAGTAGTAGGCAGGCTAATATAAAGCTAGTAGTAGGCAGGCTAATATAAAGTTAGTAATAGGTACAGTAGTAGGCAGGCTAATATAAAGCTAGTAGTAGGCAGGCTAATATAAAGTTAGTAATAGGTACAGTAGTAGGCAGGCTAATATAAAGCTAGTAGTAGGCAGGCTAATATAAAGCTAGTAATAGGTACAGTAGTAGGCAGGCTAATATAAAGCTAGTAGTAGGTACAGTAGTAGGCAGGCTAATATAAAGCTAGTAGTAGGCAGGCTAATATAAAGCTAGTAGTAGGCAGGCTAATATAAAGCTAGTAGTAGGCAGGCTAATATAAAGTTAGTAATAGGCAGGCTAATATAAAGTTAGTAATAGGCAGGCTAATATAAAGTTAGTAATAGGCAGGCTAATATAAAGCTAGTAATAGGCAGGCTAATATAAAGCTAGTAATAGGCAGGCTAATATAAAGTTAGTAGTAGGTACAGTAGTAGGCAGGCTAATATAAAGCTAGTAGTAGGTACAGTAGTAGGCAGGCTAATATAAAGCTAGTAGTAGGTACAGTAGTAGGCAGGCTAATATAAAGCTGGTAGTAGGTACAGTAGTAGGCAGGCTAATATAAAGCTAGTAGTAGGCAGGCTAATATAAAGCTAGTAGTAGGCAGGCTAATATAAAGTTAGTAGTAGGCAGGCTAATATAAAGCTGGTAGTAGGCAGGCTAATATAAAGTTAGTAGTAGGCAGGCTAATATAAAGCTGGTAGTAGGCAGGCTAATATAAAGCTGGTAGTAGGCAGGCTAATATGAAGTTAGTAGTAGGCAGGCTAATATAAAGCTGGTAGTAGGCAGGCTAATATAAAGTTAGTAGTAGGCAGGCTAATATAAAGTTAGTAGTAGGCAGGCTAATATAAAGCTGGTAGTAGGCAGGCTAATATAAAGCTAGTAATAGGCAGGCTAATATAAAGTTAGTAGTAGGCAGGCTAATATAAAGCTAGTAGTAGGTACAGTAGTAGGCAGGCTAATATAAAGCTAGTAGTAGGTACAGTAGTAGGCAGGCTAATATAAAGCTAGTAGTAGGCAGGCTAATATAAAGCTAGTAGTAGGTACAGTAGTAGGCAGGCTAATATAAAGCTAGTAGTAGGTACAGTAGTAGGCAGGCTAATATAAAGCTAGTAGTAGGCAGGCTAATATAAAGCTGGTAGTAGCCAGTAGGCAGGCTAATATAAAGCTAGTAGTAGGTACAGTAGTAGGCAGGCTAATATAAAGCTAGTAGTAGGCAGGCTAATATAAAGCTAGTAGTAGGTACAGTAGTAGGCAGGTTAATATAAAGCTAGTAGTAGGTACAGTAGTAGGCAGGCTAATATAAAGCTAGTAGTAGGTACAGTAGTAGGCAGGCTAATATAAAGCTAGTAGTAGGTACAGTAGTAGGCAGGCTAATATAAAGATAGTAGTAGGTACAGTAGTAGGCAGGCTAATATAAAGCTAGCAGTAGGTACAGTAGTAGGCAGGCTAATATAAAGCTAGTAGTAGGTACAGTAGTAGGCAGGCTAATATAAAGCTAGTAGTAGGTACAGTAGTAGGCAGGCTAATATAAAGCTAGTAGTAGGCAGGCTAATATAAAGCTAGTAGTAGGTACAGTAGTAGGCAGGCTAATATAAAGCTAGTAGTAGGTACAGTAGTAGGCAGGCTAATATAAAGCTAGTAGTAGGCAGGCTAATATAAAGCTAGTAGTAGGCAGGCTAATATAAATCTGGTAGTAGCCAGTAGGCAGGCTAATATAAAGCTAGTAGTAGGTACAGTAGTAGGCAGGTTAATATAAAGCTAGTAGTAGGTACAGTAGTAGGCAGGCTAATATAAAGCTAGTAATAGGCAGGCTAATATAAAGCTAGTAGTAGGTACAGTAGTAGGCAGGCTAATATAAAGCTAGTAGTAGGTGCAGTAGTAGGCAGGCTAATATAAAGCTAGTAGTAGGTACAGTAGTAGGCAGGCTAATATAAAGCTAGTAGTAGGCAGGCTAATATAAAGCTGGTAGTAGCCAGTACGCAGGCTAATATAAAGCTAGTAGTAGGTACAGTAGTAGGCAGGCTAATATAAAGCTAGTAGTAGGCAGGCTAATATAAAGCTAGTAGTAGGTACAGTAGTAGGCAGGCTAATATAAAGCTAGTAATAGCCAGTAGGCAGGCTAATATAAAGCTAGTAATAGCCAGTAGGCAGGCTAATATAAAGCTAGTAATAGCCAGTAGGCAGGCTAATATAAAGCTAGTAATAGCCAGTAGGCAGGCTAATATAAAGCTAGTAATAGGCAGGCTAATATAAAGCTAGTAGTAGGCAGGCTAATATAAAGCTAGTAGTAGGTACAGTAGTAGGCAGGCTAATATAAAGCTAGTAGTAGGTACAGTAGTAGGCAGGCTAATATAAAGCTAGTAGTAGCCAGTAGGCAGGCTAATATAAAGCTAGTAATAGCCAGTAGGCAGGCTAATATAAAGCTAGTAATAGCCAGTAGGCAGGCTAATATAAAGCTGGTAGTAGCCAGTAGGCAGGCTAATATAAAGCTGGTAGTAGCCAGTAGGCAGGCTAATATACTTACCTGCAATACTTTAGAAGATTGCATAACTATTGCATAACCCACTTACAAATACACAACATGACATAGCTTCATCTCTCTGCCCTTACTATCAACCCACACTCTACATACAGCAAACAGCATTCTTCCTCTTCATTGTTTTCGACACAAAACCCACTGGCCACAGACATCCTCTCAACATCTATTCCAAGTTGGTTCAAACATAATTTCGTTGAAAGGACATGGAAATAACGTTGATTCAACCCGGTGGTGTGCCCCGTGGGAAGTTAATATACACTAGTGGAGTGGCATGAGCTCCCACACCACCAGCATCATGGATGGCTCCCACTCAACATGGCTACAATGAGCACGGTTACATGCACACAAAAATGTGATTATTGTGGATATTCAGGTTAATATAATAGTTTGTTTTCAAATGTTTACATGCTTTGCAAGAACGATTTCCTTTAATAATCCTGTTTACAAAGACATCTGAAATCAGGCTAGTGAAAATCGCCAATCAAAATAAACGTGCTACCACAGTGATCATGTTATTTTTGCGAAGACTATTTAATTCTGATTTCGGACGTATAAAGTTTGTATGTGAAAACTATTTATAAATTGCATATTTTGGGGTACCCGTTGATTAAAACACTGGAACGCCAATTAAACTGTTTACATGTCCTAATAGTTTGAAAGATGGCTCAGAAAACCATGAGTTTTAATCAGTGTATGCTTACTTTGATTATGACCTTACGCCGATTAAGATAAGCAGAGTAAGGTGTTTACATGACTAATGCCATACTCGGCCTTCTGCTATAATCAGTTTAATATCGAATTATTAGTGTGTATGTAAACATACTCAATGATTCACATCCATGATCATTGATGTTTTCAGATTCACACAATCATTACCTGAAAACAATGATTGATTCACGTCCATTTTTTGTATTATTATTACACCTTTACAACCAGGTAGGCCAGTTGAGAACAAGCTCTCATATACAACTGCGACCTGGCATGATCATTGAGTTTTTGAGATTCACACAATCATTACCAGAAAACAATGATTGATTCACGTCCATTATCATCGAGTATGTTTACATACACACTAATAATTCGATATTAAACTGATTATAGCCGAGTATGGCATTAGTCATGTAAACACCTTACTCTGCTTATCTTAATCGGCGTAAGGTCATAATCAAAGTAAGCATACGCTGATTAAAACACCTGGTTTTCTGAGTCATCTTTCAAACTATTAGGACATGTAAACAGTTTAATCCGCAGTGTATTTGTGCCAGCACCGGGTAGTGCCAGCGTCCCTCTTATGTGTAAGCGGAATGAGTTTGGAAAAACAGAAAATATGCATCTTATATAAGCCGTTTTCACATACACAATGTATATTTTGCAAAAATAACATGGTCATTGCGGTAGCATGTAAACAGGATTATTAGGGAAATCATTATTTTTTTACAAAGCATGTAACCGTTTTAAACAAACTATCATATTAACCTGACTATGTAACTCCGCTCAATCATTGTTTTCAGGTAATGATTGTGTGAATCTGAAAACATCAATGATCTTGTATGTGAATCAATCATTGTTTTCAGGTAATGATTGTGTGAATCTCAAAACCTTTGACATATACATAGCACTGATGATTATGTTGCAATCAGATTGATGTAGCAATTTGTTAGCCAGGTTAAGTCAATGTATCAGGTTAAGTAAATGTATTTAAGTTGAAGTTTTGCCCTAATTTCAATA
This sequence comes from Oncorhynchus mykiss, assembly GCF_013265735.2. Classification (NCBI taxonomy): domain Eukaryota; kingdom Metazoa; phylum Chordata; class Actinopteri; order Salmoniformes; family Salmonidae; genus Oncorhynchus; species Oncorhynchus mykiss. Next base: position 8,519,526 of record NC_048569.1, on the reverse strand, counting down.
TTTACAACGCTGGTTGAAATGAGATGAAAACAGTATTGGTTGATTACTTTTTTCAAATCCAGTTTATTTTCATTGTTGATTCCATGTCACAGTATGTTGACAAATTCTGTTGATTTAACCAGTGTGTGCGCAGTGGGTCGTTGTTTGTCTCTAAAGTACATACTAAGGCTGTTGGTTACATCCACAAACCAATAACTAATATGCTTACTGTGTGAAATTCGTATGAAGTACAATGTTGTAGACATGTAGCTACAGAGGTTGTGGGTGGGGGTTATGAACTGGCATCGCACTGGGCAAAAACGGGTTGAATCAACGTTGTATCCACGTAATTTCAACCAAAACATCCAAATGTGACGATGTTGAATCAACGTGGAAAATACATTGGATTTGAATAAAGTCATCAACATAACTTTCGTATTTTATTAACCTAAATACAATGACATGATGACATTTTTGTTGTTGATTTCACGTTAGTTGACAACTCAAACTAGATGATGAACTGCCGTCTGTGCCCAGTGTGGGTTGGCTTTCTGGAACCAAGACTCTCCGACAATGACGCTTCACGAGTGCAACATTGTACAGTAGCAATACCCAATACGGAGAGGATACTCTCACAAAAATGTATCTCAATGCCTGGAGGGAAGCTGTTCAAGTGCTCTTGAAAAATGTTTGAAATAGTTGACATATGAATGTTGATTTCGCCAGCTGTTGCTAACTTGCTACTGTCTAGATGGAATAGGAGTCAAACAGATGACTGTCAATGAACTTCAAAGACTACCAAGAATGTATGTAGTCTGCCCTATACATTTTAAAAGAGAAAGACAAACTATTTCATTAAGGGAATTCACCTCGAATGTAGACATCATCATCTGCCCTCATGAACCACTCGTATTTATCCAGGTAATGGTCATGCATGTACTTCAACATCATAAATGACTTCTTCTGTGGCGGGTATGAATCATCTACACCTGTCAACGACACCACGGGAACAGGAATGGGCAGTGGGACTGTTTCAGAGCCCTCGCTGGAGAAGAAGTCAACCTTCCCGGGGATGGAACCGGTCCACGTCCTGTGTGCAGCCACAGCGCGGGAATCAAGGTACTTTTTGGCTGTCATGACGCCGACATAGAGAAAATGCCTAGGTTTGGAAATAGGTCCTCCGCCATCCCCACTACCGTTACCAGTCTTGTAAACGCTCTCTTCCTCCTCTTCACTGCCCTCTTGGCTGGACAGGTTATTCTCCGGGTCTTTGCGTAACGCATTACTTGCGGTGCTTCCAATGATTTCGGCCACTTTACCGATGCCCGCAGCATTACTGTAGTATGAGCAGATCGACGACTTCTTTCTTTTCCCACTGATTTCCACTACCCTGGGGACAATTAGCCAAGACGCCGCTGTAAATCCAAGAAAGACCCCTACAATTACGCCCATCCACGGTCTTCTAGACCTAACGGCCATGATTGAAATAAAAATTGAGAGTTTATTAAATATGATATAAACTAAATATATCCTCCGAGTAGTGCTCACTTGATATATCTGTTTTACACCGAGCAGTTTCCATAAATGGTTATCACTCATCTGCGAAGGGCATTAGATGAGTAGTGGTACCTGAAGGTAAGAGTGTATCCCCACCTCCAGGGATAACGTCCTTAAAATGTATCCAACAAGCCATTTATCCCTAGATAATCTATTAGTATCGGTAGACTGTCATGTTACAGTTCTGGGGAAATATCCACTGAGTAGCTACAGTAGGTCGCTGGCAAAAGCTTCTTCTTTTGTAATGTCCAGGGCGACGGCAGAAGTTGCTGTTCAGTCCGAATGAAAAGCAACGTTGTAACCACAACTCTTCATTACTTTCCAGTGGATAGGCTACATTGTTTCTACATGCGCAATCATTTCCCCCCCAAAAAGTTAACTCCACTAATTTCAGGCAACTCAAGTTGATTTGTTACCGCTGTCAAATATGAACGGTCTCCTCAGTCTTGAAACGTGACGAATACAGTTTTATTTGTGCACACTGTCGCTAAGTATATGCTACCTAAAGCTAGTTTATCCGCCCCTGACTCGCCATTTTGTTTACAGATTGACGTCAGGGTAAATAACTTTTCATATCCTCCGTCCCTCTTCTCTAATTTCTTTGCGTTTCAGGCACAGGCAATCAGTAGTAGCCAATGCATATTCATTGGTGAAAGAAGTAACCGGAGAGTGTCTTCCTGTTGGGCAGGCAGACAGAGGGCGGAGCGAGACAGAGAGCGATCTGTTCCTCTTCAATGCGTGACGTCCGAATGAGACCCGTATTGGAAAAGTGAGCCAACATCGGTTGGACGTTCAGCCACACCACATAAACCCATACATCTCATTAAGACCTTATTTCATAACATGTAAGATACAGGTGTAACCTGTGGCGCATGGACTGTCGCCTATAATATTTATCTTCATCTTGACTGAACCGTTCAACTGATTTATGGCGCTACTGCAATTCATCTTATCATTGCTGATTGGGAGCGTACTCTTTCTTGCATGTGTACAAACCTAAATAGAAACAGCAAGTAGTCTAGTCTAGCCTATAGCCAAAACAGTAAATTTAACCAACATTTCCATAATCACATATTTTCACAGCATTAGAATGTTCTGTATGGGATTTGAGCCCTTTGAGGGCCACTGTGTTGTGGCGCCCTCTCGTGGTAATCGTACTATAGGCGTACAGTGTCAGGAGTTTGTCAAACTGAAAGTGAGCAAACTGTAGGCTACTACAGTAGGGAAATGTGTGAAAATTGAAACAAAACAATTACAATGAACACTCTTTGTGTAAAAATGAAAGTTGACTTTATTTTTTTAAAAGACATAAGTTATGTTGTGAAATGATAGCTAAACATTGAACACCAAATTGATGTGGTAGATATGCCTAACAAGAACAGCACACTCAAAACATAGGACCCGTCCCAAATGGTCCCCTATATAGTGCACTACTTTTGACCAGGGCCCATTGGGCTCTATATAAGAAATAGGGTACCATTTGGAATGCCACCTATGTCTGACCTTCAGCTACTAGTGTTTATTCAATACATTTTTATTTTAAGAACAAACTCTTATTTCTACTCCGGCCAAAGCCAGACGACTCTGAGCCAATTGTGCCCCGCCCTACGGGACTCCCAATCTCAGTCAGATGTGATACAGCCTGGATTTGAACCAGGTTCTATAGTGACACCTCTTGCACTGAGAATGCAGTGCCTTAGACCGCTGCGCCACCAATTAATTCTGGTGCTGGAGTAGGCTACTCTGCACCTTGACAGACGACTAACTCTGAGCACCAGCCCTGTAATCAAAGAGAGAATCTCAATGCGGTCTCATACCCCCTTTTTAAACAGAAATTGGGGCCACACACCTGCAACAATGATGTTCAGTGTCATTCAAGTGCCTATACTCAGACCCACTCACATGCACCAACCTCATACATTCTCTAACCTTCAGGGGGCCCTACTCACAAGAGTCTCAGTCAGAGTTGTCCTGATATAGGGTCAGATTTCCCTTTTGATCATAATGACTGAGATTATATGGACAGGAGGGACCTGATCCTAAATCAGCACTCCTTCGCTGATACACTTTGTGACTGCGGAGCACATGACGGTGTGATCAAACACCTGATTCAAATAAGCAACTAATCATGATCCATTAGTTAATCAGGTGTGAAATGCTCAGCATCCCCATTTTTACCTAATCATCTTATTTATAAGACATTATAAACTGGGTGGTTTGAGCCCTGAATTCTGTTTGGCTGTAAGCTATGGTATATCAGACCGTATACCACGGGTATGACAATAATTTTATTTTTACTGCTCTAATTACGTTGGTAACCAGTTTATAACAGCAATAAGGCACCTCAGGGGTTTGTGACGCGTTGCGTCGTGCTTAAGGACAGCCCTTAACCGTGGTATATTGGCCATATACCACACCCCCTCAGGCCTTATTGCTTAAATAAGCACTTGTGAATCGTGACAGCTCAAGTGTCCTCTTTCATAAATGTGAGAGTATGAACAATATGCCACAATAGTCCCAAATACGCAACGTGTTTCAAACACATATAGCCTAATGTACATGTTATAGTGACTGATGAGACATCCTAAACCTTTTGAAAGAATTTGACCCACCTTGGCATGATTCTACAAATCAGTCACGGTTTCTTTACATTTCTGGTGACTACGATTGGCACTGTGATGATGATAATGATGACGCACACTGACAGAATGACGTAGGTCAGTATTTTGCAAAGTCTGTTCCTTTTAATCTCTGCTTCTTTCTTCTTTAACAAGGAGTCGTAACCAGGTGTGTAGAGATCCTCCAACCAAAAATCTAGATCCTGTGGTCCTTTTTCATCTTCCTGAAACAAAAAGGGAGACTTTGAAAGTGCAACAACAACATTGTGACACTGTCATTGCAGGTATGTAATAACATGTGGCGACAGGTAATGACAAATTTTTTTCAATGACAATGGATAAAGCTACGTATAGCTTCCATGACATGTTAGTTATCATGAGCTGAAGTCGGCTGTTATAGGCAGTTATAATGGTTTATGTCACATTAGATGTAATGATAATGACTACTGCATGTAAGCATATCCACTTCAAGGAAAGTGTGAGCAAAAGAGATGGTCTTGTAACAGGCTATAAAGTTAAATACATGTATTTCAATGTAAGTTCTAAATTTTAAAAAAGTACTTTATACATTATACATTTATACATGAGTAATAATCAGTAGATTTTATTGTCATAATAGTAAAACAATAGCCTACATCATAAATGAAACACTACATCAAACTAGACATTGTGCATTATACATATGTACATTGCTCAATTTTACAGTGTAAAATGTACAATAATATTGTCAATGTTATACTGAAGTAATGAAGAAATGTGCATACACTACCGTTCAAAAGTCACTTAGAAATGTCCTTGTTTTTGAAAGAAAAGCACTTTTTTTTTGTCCAATAAAACAACATAAAATTGATCAGAAATACAGTGTAGACATTGTTAATGTTGTTGACTATTGTAGCTGGAAACGGCTGATTTGTAATGTAATATCTACGTAGGTGTACAGAGGCCCATTATCAGCAACCATCTCTCCTGTGTTCCAATGGCACGTTGTGTTAGCAAATCCAAGTTTAGAATTTTAAAAGGATAATTGATGATTAGAAAACCCTTTTGTAATTATATTAGCACAGCTGAAAACTGTTGTCCTGATTAAAGAAGCAATAAAACTGTCCTTCTTTAGACTAGTTGAGTATCTGGAGCATCAGCATTTGTGGGTTCGATTACAGGCTCAAAATAGCCAGAAACAAAGACTTTCTTCTAAAACTTCAGTCTATTCTTGTTCTGAGAAATTAAGGCTATTCCATGCAATAAATTTCCAAGAAACTGAAGATCTGGTACAACGCTGTGTAGTACTCCCTTCTCAGAACAGCGCAAACTGTCTCTAACCAGAATAGAAACACCAGTCTCAACGTCAACAGTGAAGAGGCGACTCCGGGATGCTGGCCTTCTAGGCAGAGTTCCTCTGTCCAGTGTCTGTGTTCTTTGGGCCATCTTAATATTTTATTTTTATTGGCCAGTCTGAGATATGGCTTTTTCTTTGCAACTCTGCCTAGAAGGCCAGCAGCCCGGAGTCGCTTCTTCACTGTAGACGTTGAGACTGGTGTTTTGCAGGTGCTATTTATTGAAGCTGCCAGTTGAGGACTTGTGAGGCGTCTGTTTCTCAAAGTCGACACTCTAATGTACTTGTCCTATTGCTCAGTTGTGGGTCTCCCACTCCTCTTTCTAGTCTGGTTACAGCCAGTTTGCGCTGTTCTGTGCATCGGCACTTACCAGATTTCTATCAAACCATCGGCACATACCGGATTTCTGATTTCATTATGGAGACGGGAAAGAAACAAGTCTGACTTATTGATCACTGCTCTGTGATTTAGTAATAAAGAAAACATATACCTCACTGCTCTGTGATTCAGCAATAAAGAGAACATATACCTCAGTGCTCTGTGATTCAGTAATAAAAAGGACAGCTTTGTATTCTTTTTCACAGGGAAATAATTGGATGCTGTTACACTTGTCATCTTCATTGCAGAGCTGACTCCCTGCTGGCGATGTCGGCGGTGCCCGTTGAGAGTTTTTAATTTGATTTCGGCTAGCCTGTGTAGCGTTGGTTTGGGTGACAGTCATAGTCCCTGACGTGTCCCGCAGTGCCCTGGTTGGGGACTTCGAGGATGGTATATCAGCTGTCACTTGGCTGATTGGTTTGGTCAGGTGAAACATTAGCTGCCTGATGGAGTTACGATGGAGCTTTCTGTGGGAGTTTGCTCAAGGATACGTATCGCAGATAATCAATCAGCTACCGCCAGGAGCAAACATCAAAGGGATAACAATTGGTGCTGTGAAGTTTTCCAGGCACTAGTAGTGTGTAGGTTTGGACTGTGGATGTGTATATGTAGCATTTAATACTGTCTGCATGGACTTGATCCCATGCTGTCACCTCCAGCTCTCCTTATTCTAAGGTCAACTGCCATGTAGCCTTCCATTATCAGCCTCTGTGGTTCTGGAGACAGTTACTTCAGGTCTAAGAGAAGGAGACATCGCTGCCAAATTTGCAATATCTTAAATTATTTTAGTTGGCATATGTGACTTTGTGTGACAGTGACAAAGTCTGTATATCCAAAACATGCTCTATTTCTTGGAACTGATCTACTATTCCTGACGTTATTGCAAATCTAAACCCTGCCTGTCTGCCTTCCTGCCTGTCTGCCTGCCTGTCTGTCTGCCTTCCTGCCTGTCTGCCTCCCAGCCTCCCAGCCTGTCTGTCTGTCTGTCTGTCTGTCTGTGTGCCTGACTGCCTGCCTGTCTGTCTGCCTTCCTACCTGTCTGCCTCCCAGCCTCCCAGCCTGTCTGTCTGTCTGTCTGTCTGTCTGTGTGCCTGACTGCCTTCCTGTCTGTCTGCCTGACTGCTTGTATGCCTGCCTGTCTGTCTGTCTTCCAGCCTGCCTGTCTACCTGTCTGCCTGCCTGCCTTTAAAGTCTTCAATTTACCTTCAGATAGCCTGCCAGGTTGGAGTGGATTGAGTGTCTGTCAAACTCCTGGATGGTCCAGGAGGGTTTGGACTTCTGGTTTTCCCCCATGTCTATAGTCCTTATGTCTGTGTACAGAGGGTTCCTCTTGATCTTGGAATTCAAGGTGTGCGGCGTGATGTGCTTCTCCAGGTATCTGTCCACAAACACCACAGGGCTGCCCTCGGGGGACGGGGAAGGCCTATTGTCACTCACAGTCCTACGTTCCCTCTGGGGGAGGAAAGAGATGGAGAGAGAGAGAGGGAAAAAGTAGAAAAAGGGAATTGTCTTTATATATTATTTTTGACTGTGGTAACAGTGTTTTCCCCTGTCCATTTTGGGATGTTACTAGGGGAAACAAGTGGATACACACACTTTTGTTATTACTTTCTTTAAACCAGCTGTGCATAATGCATTTGTTGTGCCTTTCTATCACACCTAACAAAGTCTCATTTGGCCAGCCTTGTGAGATGCAACAAGCTGACTGAAATAATGCTCCTACTCCCAGAGTGGATGGCTCTGTCAGTTATAACATATCACGGCTCCCTGTGGCAGTATTCTTTAGTAAAGGTTATCCATGTATTCATACATGGCCTAGAATGTATCCGTAATGCATATACACAGGTGAGTCAAAGTCACGAATATTCCTACATGTCTGTGTGTTCACCGCAAAAAGACGCCGGAATGATCCGTCTTCTTCCCTTGTTTGGAGCAGCAATTTAACGATGGAGCATTTGCGTTAGATCATGATGAAACGATTCACAGGTTTTTCATTCATCAATTAATTGTGTAAAATGCAGAAAAAGAGATATGGACAGACTGAGAAACTGTGACCTTAACCAATTCTGATAAGCTCACTTGTTATTCTCATTGAACTCCAATGACTGACTCATTCCTGTTGACTCATGATTCTACTGCAACCAGAAGCTGTGGTTAATTAGGGAGCCACATTGACTTTAAAAAAAAAACAAAGATGAGAGTTGGATATACATTTTGTAAAAGAACGAATCCAGACTGAATCAATCAATTCACAGTTGTCTGCAACTCCCCCCCCCCCCCCCCCCCCCCCCAAAAAAAAAAAATGTCAGTTTATTATGTGTAAACCCTTTGTGATCTTTTGGCAACTATGATGATGGAACATCGATGCAATAACTTTTCACTATGACCGTTCATTACTATTAATCATGAAAGTCAATAGCGGTCAAGAAAGTAACGCGCTCCTCTTATTTTAGTACATCTTCGTTTTACACACAAATAAAATAGGCCTATCTTTTCATGTGTATTTTACTAGAACACTGTTACTTACAGCAATACGTCATCAATCAAATATTCCTTTATTGAAATAACGGCAAGACGATGAGCATTTTAAATTACTCTTCAATTCAATTAGCCTAGTTAAAAAGATTTTAAGCACCTCTTGAGTTTGGCTTGAAAATATTCACCTAAATGGTTTGGATTAGGTGCAAGATTGTGAAATGAAGTGCTGTCCTTATAGTTAGACTTAAATTTGAGCCAGAGCTATTCACACCTTTAAATACATACTGAATCTACATGACCAAGCCACTCCAAGCAGACAAGCCTTCCATTAGATATCATGTGAGTACCTGCCTTTAACAGTGAAAGTCTACTAGACTTAACGGAGAGAGACAAGATGGCCTACCTGTTGATAAACCTGGTTACTCCACTGCCTCTGCCCCGACAGAGCTGCCTCGACCTGGAACATTCCGTGGGTGGCCGGCAGCATCCCCACGTCCAGCTGAAATAATTTTTCCGGGTGGTTGTTGTTGGGCAGAACCGAGATGTCCATCGTAGGTCCTCTTTAGCCCGGAGCTCTACAGGAGCTGAGACGCGTTCAACCAGGCCTACGTTCACACACTGTTTGCCTTGTTGAACGCAATTCTGGTCCGTACACACGAGGCTACACACGGTGCCTCCATCACGATCAGGAATTATTGATGAGCCGCTATTTATGAGCAGGTGTCTTTTGCAGGGGTGTGTGTGTAACCCAACCTGACCTCTTGTGATGGGAACTAACCAACGGTGCCAGGCAGCAGGGTGAGATGGTGGAGTCATACCCCAGGTAACAGACACCTGTACACCTAAGTATTGTCTAATGCTAGGCTAATACAATGCTCCAAGGTGTGATATTTATATAACTAAGTGTTTCCCAAACCTCTACATTTAGGTGATCTATTCCAATAGGAGCACAGCTGATTCACTGATCGAACTGATCAACATTTATCAAGCCCTTGATTAGGCTGTAACTAGTACAGTACTGGGAAATTGCTATAAGTATCATAGGCTATGCAATACAATGCAAGATTTGTACAATGTAATACTTTTTTCCCTTAAGTAATAAACTGTAGTAGTCTTATTAAATCCACAGCAGTTATATCTTAGGTATTGATATGTTCCAGTGATACAAAGTGTCATGTCTTTGGCTATGCCGAATTAAGTGATATGACATGCTATTCTATAAAATCCTTTCTCCGTAATTAATATTACCTGATTGAGTGAATCATGTAAATGTAATGAAAGTTGGGGCATAGAGCAGTTATCTTCCGAATAAACTCTTAAAGACCATATTTTACATCATTAGCAGTCAATATTAATCGTCACCTTATTTCAGTCTCATCTGAAAGTTGAAAATTCTTCTTCACGAACCCTGACTAACAAGTTGACTAACAAGTTGAATCAGCAATACAAAATTGGGTTTAATTATTTATTTACTAAATACCTAACTAATCACACAGAATTACATATACACAGAATGAATCATACATTGATTACAAATTATGTCATAAAGGAAAACGTCCCTAGGGGACAGAACAGATATGACAGCTGGTTACACAAAGAAAAGGGGTTGGGTTTGAGTGAAAGAGCGGGAAGACAAAGGGAGAAGCGATGTGTCAATTGTAGGCAACTACTCTATCGTAAATACAGTAAATTACCGCCCATTTGGAAAAGGAAAATGCAATAAATATTTACTCTGAGCTGCGCTTCGATAGGTTGGTGGCCATGTTGCCATGTTGCCCAACCTTTGTCCTTTTTTCCACTGAAGAGTGTCTCTCTAATGGAAGGCTTGTGTCGTCGTTGGGTGGTAGACCGGATACTCTGTCCTTTCCTAGCCCACTTTTTTAGCTGTTGTTGCTAACTCAACGGCTAGGAAGTATCACTTCACTTCAAAGTTCATACCATTCGCAACCAAAGCTTACGCTGAGGTTGGCTTCGTTCTGTAGTTATTATCTGAACCATTATTATTATTATTATTTTTTTAGATTTTACCCCCATTTCTCCCCAATTTCGTGGTATCCAATTGTTAGTAATTACTATCTTGTCTCATCGCTACAACTCCCGTTCGGGCTTGGGAGAGACGAAGGTCGAAAGCCATGCGTCCTCCGAAACACAACACAACACAACCAAGCCACACTGCTTCTTAACACAGCGCGCATCCAACCCGGAAGCCAGCCACACCAATGTGTCGGAGGAAACACTGTGCACCTGGCGACCTTGGTTAGCGCGCACTGCGCCTGGCCCGCCACAGGAGTTGCTGGTGCGCGATGAGACAAGGATATCCCTACCGGCCAAGCCCTCCCTAACCCGGACGACGCTAGGCCAATTGTGCGTCGCCCCACGGACTTCCTGGTCGCGGCCAGCTGCGACAGAGCCTGGGCGAGAACCCAGAGTCTCTGGTGGCCCAGCTAGCGCTGCGATGCAGTGCCCTAGACCACTGCGCCAACCGGGAGGCCCTACCTACTATCTGAACCATTCTGACATCGGATCGTCATCCTAATGTACCCGGAACAGTTGACATGTTAGTCCTTTTAACATATGGACCGTTGTCCTCACATCCTCGGAACAGGTTACATTTTCGTCAAGGCTTTATATAGTGGAGGGAGAAGGGTGTGTTTTCATAGTTTTATAACCCATGTCTCTTCACAGGGGCGGGCCACTGATTGAGCAGAGCCCTAACCTTATGAAAACCCAAATCTCTCATTTGGAAGCTAAAATTACATTTCATCTTTTCACCAATAATGTTATATTCAAACGTTTAAATTGCCCAACAATTCCATGTGAATCTGATAACTCTAATGTGTAGACTTTCAAATGTAGAGTTTGTCATCCTATCATTGATGAGAATGTCTCAGATGACAACCGAACTGACATCATATTCATTAAGTACCACGCATATGTTCAACTGGTCGGATTACCAAAATATGGTTCATTCCCCCCCACCTTCTGATGTTTCCAGAATCTCTATGTTAACCAAGGGATTTTCAAATGTCACATCAGTAGGGTAGAGAGAGGAAAAAGGTTGGAGAGGTATTTATGACTGTCATAAACCTACCCCCAGGCCAACGTCATGACACAAAGTTTCACCATTTGAAGCAGACTCAGAATAAATTAAAGGTTTGTGGGATAGTTTATATCCCTGATAGCAGGCGACCGCTGGACAAATCTTGCACCTCAATGTCGAACAAGGTCTGGCTTTATCATGGTAATTATCTGGTTTAGGCAACCAGACCGGGACCAAAATTCCAAGTGGTATCTGGTAAACTGTAGCCTTGTATAAATGGGCCTGAATTTGAGACACATTAAAAAGAGGTCAGGAATCTGTATAGTTCATTGTGTTCATTGACAGGCCTGATCTAGGAGCAACAATCAGTGGCCCGTTATGGCTCAGTTGGTAAAGCATGAGGCTCACAATTTGTATTTATTTATTTAGTTGTTTTGAGGACAACTTTTAGCCTTCAAGGAAAAATCCAAGGAATACAATGTGACATGAAAACCATAGGAACAAACAAATAATGGAGAATCTATTTTATTATTTTCTCAGGAACATGATATGCAGGCAGTTTTTTCTCCTACACAACCAACAAGACATTACGAGACAACGAGACACACGGGTATGTTGGAAGCCATTAAAAAATGACACGGCCTTAACAGTGCTATAAAATGTCAATTTTAATTCAATTCAACGACACTCAACTTCAACTTGTTTTCAGCCAATGACAGAAGGTGTAAACCAAGCAGTATTTTTTTGCACCCATGTGACGCCTAGACTGAGGGCTCATGGGAACCAGAGTAGGGTGAAGTTGCCCCTAGACGCTGATCTAGGGTCCTAGGAACAGTACCTAGGGGATACTTCACCCCGGAGCCAACCCATATACCAGTGCAGCAGTACTTCAGTGTAAACATGTACAGTGTTTCTTAGTTCTACATTATCTCTATTCAAGTAGAGGGCCGTGGAGTGGTACACTATAAACGGTCATCGTTGTGTGAATAGGATGTACAGCAGATTGTTTCAGGGAAGCAGCTTGCTGTTCAGATGTTGTCGTTCTAACATTGACTTTAACATACAAGACAGCCGTGGGCTCATCCTGGTGTACACAACCAAGGTCGGCCACACTGTACTAACTATTTGACGGAAATATGGATGATAGTCTACTATATGACTAAATAATGTCCCTTTAGTGATTTTGAAACACATTTTGAAATATCGATACAGATCATGTGATTTAAAACGGAGGATAATTTCCCTTTAGAAACCCTAATGAAGACACTTAGATCCAAATCCTAACTTGGAGAGATCCGTGCGCGTAACAGGGATGCATTCAGTTCGATTCAACGTTTGCTACTGAACTACATTTCCCCCCAAGGGATGCACAGCGTTCCCGTAACAGCCTCTGAGGTATGTTTGCTCCCGTTTGGTGGGTGTGGGCGGATCAATATGGGTGTGGCCTAATCAATATGGGTGTGGCCTGATCAATGTGGGTGTGAACTGATCAATATACGTGTGGGCCGATCAATATGTGTGTGACCATTTTAAATCGCAAAACTCGTGCAGCACACCACACACACCATACAATCTCACAAGACTGCGGGACAAACCTGACACCGCAATGTCGAGCAAGGTCTGGCCTTATCATGGTAAAGATCTGGTTTAGGCAGCACACACACCATACACCGTTCTTCAACTGGTCGTTCAGTACAGTACCCTTTCCGTTGAAGACCGCTATGTGACACACTGAACACACCCCTGATGTCAATGTTAAATTCAACGGGAAAAGATGTGTGCCCTCAAGCTTTCCACACAATTGTTTCAGTCCCAACAGATCCTAAGGCCAGCACTATTGTTAACATATGCATAGACATAGACGAATTTAGTAAATGTTACAATAAGGTATTTTCTCCAACTTTAAGCAAGCCTCGGCTATTTGGCAACACTTTATGTTCAAGCCTCGATATCCAAAAGTTCACTCAAGTACACTAATTAGCACCACATAAACAGAGCGTTAATAACAATAATATATTCGCTGTCGTTACTAGAAGTATCATCAATTATCCAAATCCTTCCAAAGACACGTTGTTGCTTACAGTGTTCGACATTAAGCCAAACATGTACAAAGCAAATGAAGAGCTGAAAGCCCTAAACCCTAAAACCTCATATCAATCAAACGTAAGAGTCTTTGCAGCTGTCAATGCTTTCAGTATTGCTTCTAAATGGACAGTATTGTGAATTCTGTTTGAGATAGATTAAACATACAGTACCATTTGTGTCTCTAACCACATTTTTGCTAAACTTGACGAAGGACAAGAACGTCATTGTAATTACTCACGGCTGGAAGCCAAAGTCTCAGCAGTGGCTATACCAAGCAGATAGCATGAAGTTCACCAATGCTGAAATATATAGAAATGTTTGTGCTGGGCTAAAGAAGTAAACTTGAGAAGAAAAAAAACAGAAAGTCCAACACACTGATTATGCTCCCAAATAGCACCTTTTATCAGACAACGTTTCCATCCATAAGGATCTTCGTCAGGTCGTTTTGTCTGGTTGTTTTGACCTGATGAAGATCCTTACAGATGGAAATGTTGTCCGATAAACCGTGGTACCTGGGAGCATAAACAGTGTGCGGGACATTCTGTTTTTTTGGGGGAAGAAACTGATAGGAAACCAGTAGACCTAGGTCCGATGGTACGCTTAATGAAGTTTGTAGTTTGCACTTTTGGCACTATTGCATTGGTTACATTATACGGGGTTAACTAAATTTATGGAAACTACAAGTGGTAAACCTTGATGGATTTTGCCTGATTTTCAATGTGATATTAATGAAGATAAATCAGAACAAATACAGTATGGAAAATGGTAAGACATTTACAAAATATTAGCATGAATTAACATGATTAAAAACAAAAACTTCTCCAAAAACACCAAAGAGTTGGATCCTTATGTAGATCTACAGTATATCAGCTCAACGGATACCAGGTGAAGGCTGGTCAACAATTACACCCTCAAAAGAGATGTGCTTAGACCGACTCAATACCAATAACATGACATACGTAGTATTGACTCAATACCAATAACATGACATAATATGGACTCAATACCAATAACATGACCATAGTATCGACTCAAAACCAATAACATGACATAGTATCGCTTCAACCTCAATAACATGACCATAGTATCGACTCAATACCAATAAGATTACCACAGTATCGACTCAATACCAATAACATTCCCATAGTATCGACTCAATACCAAAAAGATGGCAATAGCATGGACTCAATACCAATAACATGACATAGTATGGACTCAATACCAATAACATGACATGGTATGGACTCAATACCAATAACATAACGTACTAATGACACATTTACAGTGCTTATAATCTACAGCTGGTTAGGTTGAAACAGGTGTGTTCTGTCCATCCCACGTGTTGGAATAAGTGCACTTGATATACATAAATAGGATATGACACCTAAGTTCGCCCCTGGAAGGAGGGGGCGAGGGGGTGAGGGGAGGGTCAACTCCTCTGTTGCATCTTCTGTGCGTAAAAGTCCCGGCAAGTTTCACAGCAGCGTTGATACCAGCGCATGTCTTGGCAGAGGTTCTTCTCGCGGATGACTTTGCAGTAAACCGGCCACTGGTCCCGTAAACACTTGAACGTCAGGGCAGCTACAGAGGATGAAAGGAGAGATTCAGTTTGACATAGTGCACAGTTTCCTAATCCTGGTCCTTGGGGATCCAAAAGGGTGAACATTTTTGTTCCAGCCTAGCAGTAACCCACTTGATTCGATTCATCATCAAGCCTGTGATTGGTTGAACTGGGTGTGTTAGTGCAGAGGACCAGGATTAGGAAACATCCATGTACTGAAACACTGAATAACAGATGAACATGGCTTTTTATCAAATGGTTATTCCAGTA
This sequence comes from Oncorhynchus mykiss, assembly GCF_013265735.2. Taxonomy (NCBI): domain Eukaryota; kingdom Metazoa; phylum Chordata; class Actinopteri; order Salmoniformes; family Salmonidae; genus Oncorhynchus; species Oncorhynchus mykiss. Next base: position 8,504,226 of record NC_048569.1, on the reverse strand, counting down.
CATCACCAATAGGTGGCAGTATTATACACATTTCACATTTACTTTTCTATGTACTGATTCAACTTTGCATTCATTGGAGATTAAATAAAAATAAAAATATAAAATATATCATGTAAAACAGAGATTACATTGAAAGTCCAGTTGCCACATTGTAATTTCAGGGCTGTCAAAAATAATGGGTATTATAGTAGAAAATTATTAGCCACACCTAAAACACACAATGACTAAATGATGATTGCAGAAGCAGATTATTGCTGATTATTGCACATTCCCACAGACTCAAGAAGTCCTATATTGTCCAAAAGCTTCCAAATGGTCTATTTCATCATAGGTCTGACTTATAGTCTCTCTCTCTCTCTCTCTCTCTCTCTCTCTCTCTCTCTCTCTCTCTCTCTCTCTCTCTCTCTCTCTCTCTCTGTCTCTCTCGCGCCTCAGTAAAATCTGTCCTCAAATACTCAGTCCATTAACACTAACACCCGTTAGAGCAGAGTTCTCAAGAGGACGCAAGGTCACAAGGATAACCTTGTTTCATTTGTGTTTCGGAGCTGCTGTGCTGGGTAGGGGAGTCGGCACTCTGCAACACACACTACTCTGTCACCTTATCAACAAAACATTATATTATGACCGTTCCATCGCATTCCATTTGCATCGGCAGCATTCTGAATAAACTCAGATCTCGGGGGCATAGACACTGTGTTGACATATTTTCTTGAAGTGAACAAGCCTTGGTAATGAAGCCAGGAGTTGTAAACATCCCTCTTTGCCAATGAGACGTTGCGATGGGACCACCAACACGGGTTGCTTCCCAAATGGCATTCTATCCCCTATGTAGTGCACTACTTTTGACCAGGGCTCTTGGGGTAGTGCACTAAATAGGGAATAGGGTGCCGTTTGGGACTGCCACGGTCTCTATTTTACCTCGGAACGTTCCAGAGGCAGCTACAGAGGGCTGCCACCTCTTGGATACGTCTCAAATGGCACCCTATTCCCTAGTGCACTACTTTTGACCAGACCCCTATGGGCCCTGGTCAAAAGTAGTGCACTACATAGGGAATAGGGTGAGACGTAACCCTTCTCTTGATGGCGTTCTGCTGTTTTTGAGGCAAACACAACGGAACACAACACCCGTGGCTGGGGTGGGATTAGTGGGAACGCCATGGCGACAGACAGTAAAACAACTCACACCTCTTCATTCTTCTGCCTCCTGACATCTGAGTCATCCTTTTGGCTTCATGGGAAAAGTCTGAGTCATCTTTTTGTCTTCATGGGAAATTCAACTGCTAAGTCTAGTTTGCCGCTGCGCGGCTGAGCCCATTGGTATTGATACACAGTAGTAGAGGTGTAACAGGGTTTTTATTAGTGGTACTGGTATAGTACACACATAGTATACACATAGTATACACATGGCATACACATAGTATACACATAGTATACACATAGTATACACATGGCATACACATAGTATACACATAGTATACACATGGCATACACATAGTATACACATAGTACACACATAGTACACACATAGTATCCACATGGCATACACATAGTACACACATAGTATACACATAGTATACACATAGTATACACATGGCATACACATGGCATACACCGTTCAATGAAATGCTTACTTGCAGGTTCCTTCTGGACAATGCAACAACAATAAGAAACAATAGTAATACCATATTTTTTATTTGTTTTATTTAAAATAAGAATATAAACAAAGTAAATGACTCAGTAGAATGTAATATATTTTTTTTAGCATTGTAGATAAAAAATTGTCTTCACCAACCACTGGAGGACCTTACCGGTCGTGGACAGAGAAATTATTGTACCAGGCTGTGATGCAACCGGTCAGGACACTCTCAATGGTGCAGGGGTAGTTTTTGGAGAGGACCCGGGGCGGCATGCTGAATTTCTTCAGCCGACTTAGGAAGTAGAGACGCTGTTGAGCCCTCTTGACGAGTGGTGGTGTTGTGGACGCAGAGGAACTTAAACCTGCTGACTCTCTCTACTACAGCCCCCCCACCCCCCACCTCTGCTTCCTGAAGTCAACAAACTCCTTTGTTTTTCTGACGTTGAGGGAGAGGTCATTGTCCTGGCATCACAATGCCAGTTCACTTACCACCTTCCCATTGGCTGACTCGTCTTGGTTGGTTATCAGGCCTACAACCGTGGTGTCGTCAGTAAACGTGATGATGAAGTTAGTGTCGTACAAAGCCAACAGAGAGTACAGCAGAGGACTGAGGACACACCCCTGCGTGGCCCCTGTGTTAAGAGATTGTTGCCAATCCTCACAGCCTGTAGTCTGCCCGTCAGGAAGTCCAAGATCCAGTTGCAGAGGGTGCTGTACAGAACATGACCAGCCTCTTGAAGCACTTCACGATTACCGGGGCGATAGTCAATTGAGCATGTCACCTTCTTTTAAAGGTAAACTAAAAACTATAAACTAACCATAGTCTGTAGTCTGGGCACTGGGACTATGATGGTGTCCTTGAAACAAGTGGGGTATACAGCCCGGGACAGGGATAGGTTGAAGATGTCTGAAAAGACACCCACCAGCTGGTCAACACACACTCTGAGGACGTGGCCAGGGATGCCATCTGGGCCGGTGGCTTTGTGAGTATTCACTCATTTAAGAGTTTTTCCTCACGTCAGCCTCGGAGAGCGAAAGCACCTGGTCATCCGGAACAGCGAGAGTCCTCCTGAATGGCTCGGTATTGTCTACCTTTGTAGTTGTAGTCATTGCCACATGCATTGCGGGTCTGATCCCTTATTGATGTCAATTGTTAAATCCACTTCAATCAGTGTAGATGAAGGGCAGGTTAATTAAGGATTTTTTAAGCCTTGAGACAATTAAGACATGGATTGTGTATGTATGCCACTCAGAGGGTGAATAGGCAAGACAAAATATTTAAGTGCCTTTGAACAGGGTATGGTAATAGGTGCCAGGTGCACTGGTTTGTGTTAAGAACTGCAACGCTGCTGGGTTTTTCACGCTCAATAGTTTCCTGTGTGTATCAAGGATGATCTACCAGCCAAAGGTCATCCAGCCAACTTGACAACTGTGGGAAGCATTGTAGTCAACATGGGCCAGCATCCCTGTGGAACGATTTCGACAACTTAGAGTCCATGCTTCATGAAATTGAGGCTGTTCTGAGGGGGGAGGTGTCTTAAAGTAATGATGGACTGTCATTTCTCTTTGCTTATTTGAGCTGTTCTTGCCATAATATGGACTTGGTTGTTCACCAAATAGGGCTATCTTATGTATACCACCCCTACCTTGTCACAACACAACTGATTGGCTCAAATGCATTAAGAAGGATAGAAATTCCACAAATTAACTTTTAACAAGGCACATCTGTTAATTGAAATGCATTCCAGGTGACTACCTCATGAAGATGGTTGAGAGCATGTCAAGAATGTGCAAAGCTGTCATCAAGGCAAAAAGTGGCTATGTAAAATCTGAAATAGAAAATATATTTTGATTTGTTTAACACTTTCTTTGGTTACTACATGATTCCATATGTGTTATTTCATAGTTTTGATGTCTTCACTATTATTCTACAAGGGTTTTTTTAAGAGAAAACCCTTGAATGAGTAGGTGTGTCCACACTTTTGACTGGTACTGTATTCCTATCATTATTCTCAAAACAGCATTGAGTCTGCCTCCACTGTCCAGCACTTCACTATTCTGTGTTGATGGGTCCCTCTTGAGTTGCTGCTTGTAGGCGGGGAGTAGGAACAGAGGGACGTTATCTGATTGTATGCAAAAACAGTGATAGTATTAGTTGCTATTGACTGCATGGTAATATGTATGTCAGTGGTATTGGTCCTATATCTATGTGGCTTGTGGGCCTTTTGTCTAAGCATGTTTTTTGATGGTATTTTTATACTTTGTAGCCCTTATCTCACATTGAACAGACTATTGAGCAGACAATTGTCTGTTTTTTTTTCCTTCGGTCTCTATTGTACCATTATACAGATTCAATTGATCTAGCATTGTACTCCAACAGATGTCTGTCTGTCTGTTCTAAATAGAATGGATAAACAGGAAATATGCAAAAAAAATGAATGCGAGTGGCTTGAGGCACAAACGTTCATACTTCCCAGATTCCTGGAGGAGCTTAGCATTACCAGCTGGGAAGGTTTTAGGAGGGAGGGGGCAGAGCTGCTACCCTGGTGCGTACCACAGACACCCCTCCCTCCAGCTGCATCTCTGCTCGGGACGAGAACGTGAGCCGGCGTACACTAATTTAAAACATCATGCCATATATCCGCCCGGCCTCAGCCCAACCTCAACCTCAGCAGCCCCAGTCTCAATCTCAGCAACCCCAGCCCCAGTCTCAATCTCAGCAATCTCCTTCTCAACCTCAGCAGCCCCAGTCTCAATCTCAGCAACCCCAGTCCCAGTCTCATCCTCGGCAGCCTCATTCTCAACCTCAGCAGAATCAGCCTCAGCCTCAGAATCAACCTCAGCAGCCTCATTCTCAACCTCAGAATCAACCTCAGCAGAATCAGCCTCAGCCCCAGTCTCAACATCGGCAGCCTCATTCTCAACCTCAGCAGAATCAACCTCAGCAGCCTCATTCTCAACCTCAGCAGAATCAGCCTCAGCCTCAGAATCAACCTCAGCACAATCAGCCTCAGCCCCAGAATCAACCTCAGCCGAATCAGCCTCAGCCCCAGAATCAACCTCAGCAGCCTCAGCCCCAGAATCAACCTTAGCAGAATCAGCCTCAGCCCCAGAATCAACCTCAGCAGAATCAGCCCCAGAATCAACCTCAGCAGAATCAGCCTCAGCTCCAGAATCAACCTCAGCAGAATCAGCCTCAGCCCCAGAATCAACCTCAGCAGAATCAGCCTCAGCCCCAGAATCAACCTCAGCAGAATCAGCCTCAGCCCCAGAATCAACCTCAGCAGAATCAGCCCCAGAATCAACCTCAGCAGAATCAGCCTCAGCTCCAGAATCAACCTCAGCAGAATCAGCCTCAGCCCCAGAATCAACCTCAGCAGAATCAGCCTCAGCCCCAGCTTCAGTAACTCTTCCCCAGCTGCAATTTATGATGAACTATGCGCACTCTTCCCAGAAGGCTTAACATTTTCGAACATCGTCATCTGGTACCATCCAGCCCCTAAACACAGTGATTGCATCCCAAATGGCACCATATTCCCTATGTAGTGCACTCCTTTTGACCAGAGCACCATTTCCTATTTAGTTCACTACTTTTGACCAGGGCCCATAGGGATACACACAGGGACGAGTGGGCAGAAGAGTTGGTGGAACGTGTAAACTGTGAAATTCACTGCAGGCTTTAAAAATAAATGTAAAAAAATAAAAAATGGCACTTGTGTCTGGGGTCAACGGAGGTCGTTGAGTGGTGTGTCTGGCATGCTCGTGAATAGGCGGTATTATACAACACAGCATAATCCCACAGCTTGAGGCCGCACATAATATTTTTAATGAAGTCATCAAAACATGGCACATTTAGATTGCCGGGGAAGTGGTGGGCCAAACTTTCCACATCAACGCTCGCCAATTAATGGGTTTTGAACTGACTCGGGAATGAGCTCGAGATACTTTGAGGATACTTTTTTGGAAACCCTACACAGCGCGATGTCTGTCAGAGAGCCCGTTGTGCGTGAGACAGATGATGTATCTAATGGATTCGTACCATACTCAAATAATGAGACAGAACAACCCTAGGGAACCTTCAATGAACTTGGGAAGCTATGATAGGTAAGGGAGCTGGAATGGTGATACAAGCTGCGTCTGGGGAACAGTTATTGTAAGTAGTAGAAACAACAGGACTTCATTATTATTAGGTTATTATATTAATCTATAGATGAATTATTATCAGGATCAATCCACATCACATAAGATTTAACATGGACCAACAACACCACCACTCGTCAAGAGGGCTCAACAGCGTCTCTACTTCCTAAGTCGGCTGAAGAAATTCAGCATGCCGCCCCGGGTCCTCTCCAAATACTACCCCTGCACCATTGAGAGTGTCCTGACCGGTTGCATCACAGCCTGGTACAATAATTTCTCTGTCCACGACCAGTAAGGTCCTCCAGGGGTTGGTGAAGATAATTTTTTATCTACAATGCTAAAAAATAATATTACATTCTGGCTCTGAATATAGAGCTCAGCTCTTGTCTTTTCTCAGCGTGTCTTAAACCCATGCAAGCATCAAGTGAGTTCTGGCCTTCTTTGATATTCAATCTATTTTAACTTTAAGAATAAACTGTGTTGATAAAACCCCGACTCTGAAAATAAAAGGGCAATTGTCCACTTCATTTTCTGAATAACATTTCTGAACTGAATTGGAATGGATCCCTACCCTGTTAAACATGAACTCGGGAGGTGGTGATCGTGATGACAAGATGCATGATACTCACCCAGGCGTGGCGAGGTGATGGTGTTGACGTTGATCCTCTCGTTGCACGCCTGCTGCTGACATGGCCGGTACGCCGCTGGCTTCTCCGACGAGAAGCACTCGTTGCCGTGGCGCCCGGTGATCTTGTGCATGCACTGGATAACCCGGGACTGCATGCTTTTGCCACAGGTGACCGAGCACTATCAACACCGTAACACACAGCATAAGATTATGTCAGTGGACATAATGTCAAATACAATGCAAAATATAATAATAATAATATATTTACTTTTTGTTATGAGCTCATACTGATGAGTTAGGAACTCCCCTCACCTGGTTGTCTAGGTCTTAAATGATGAGTTAGGAACTCCCCTCACCTGGTTGTCTAGGTCTTTAATTATGAGTTAGGAACTCCCCTCACCTGGTTGTCTAGGTCTTAAATTATGAGTTAGGAACTCCCCTCACCTGGTTGTCTAGGTCTTAAATGATGAGTTAGGAACTCCCCTCACCTGGTTGTCTAGGTCTTAAATGATGAGTTAGGAACTCCCCTCACTTGGTTGTCTAGGTCTTAAATGATGAGTTAGGAACTTCTCTCACCTGGTTGTCTAGGTCTGAAATGATGAGTTAGGAACTCCCCTCACCTGGTTGTCTAGGTCTTAAATGATGAGTTAGGAACTCCCCTCACCTGGTTGTCTAGGTCTTAATTGGACACATATTGAAAGGAAATAACAGCAGACACTCCTGCTTTTCATGGAATTGAGTTTGGCCATGATATGATATCCGTTAGATTACGAAAGCATAGGACTTTTGACCTCATGTTAAGTGTCCCCTACCACAGCCCCTGGTCAGTGCTCCAGTATGTGGCTGTATGTATGAGTGATCCATATAATGAGCTTGCATCACTCACTTGGGCCAAGCCAAAAAAGTCTCTGAGGTAAAAGACCTGCCAAGGCATGAGTGGAACACCGGCTTCAGTGATTGGCTGTGGCCAGTTCGAGCTGTTTCCGTGGTCGACTGCTGTTTGCCAAAACACAGAGAGACTCAGGCCTAAATATGTCCAACCCGGCAGAGACAGAGTGAATTTATACAGGAGGCGCTGCGATGAATAGTGGCAGAGACAGATTAATATAGTCTTGTAATCCCTTCTCCAATGCCTTTTTAAAAAACAGCTTTCTAGACATTCAAAGAAGTGGGAGTTGGGGAGATGGAGTCCGTCCGCTTTCAACTCAAGGCTTTTTCGACATGAGCTGACTTCGTAATGCATTTATGTGGAGGTTAGTGTTTAAATAACAGACAGCTGTTGTGACTAGAACAGCATGTTGGGGATCAGGCATGTCTGGACGGGGCGAGCGGGGAGAAAACAGCCTCGACGGCGCTCCTATTCACCCGATACATTAGTCTGCTTTAGCCATACCGAGGCTCGAGAAGATGGCAAATACATCTCAGGGTTTAGTGATATGACAGAGCACTCTCCATGACAATTTGTAGATTTCCAGATTTCCACAGAGAGAGAGAGAGAGAGAGAGAGAGAGAGAGAGAGAGAGAGAGAGAGAGAAAGAGAGAGAGAGACAGACAGACAGACAGACAGACAGACAGACAGACAGACAGACAGACAGACAGACAGACAGACAGACAGACAGACAGACAGACAGACAGACAGAGAATACAACAATGCAACAGACAGGAAATAATCAACTAGTAAAAGTAAGTAAGCCCGTGTATTTATATAAGGATAGACCTAGTTAAAACAATTTTATAGGTGTGATTGAGTTCATTCCCATGTATTTACTGTACATGGGCCGTGTACATGTTATAACGACTATGTAAAGTAATCTAGGGGTATTTTTTATTAGCATTACCACAAATGATGTGGTTTATAGTCACACATGAAGGGATTTGTGGTTCTGCAAGCCACAGAGTCGAAGCAAATAAGAGAAGAAAAAAAAAGAGTTACTTGAAAACAAAGCGTCCGTTCCCAGTTCTCACAACCTCACCCCTTTGACCATCCCATTGGAACACGGTTCACAAAGGGGCGGGCCGTCTGAGTCAACTGTTAACACAGGGGAAATGTAGGGTTGCATCTGAGTCAACTGTTAACACAGGGGAAATGTAGGGTTGCATCTGAGTCAACTGTTAACACAGGGGAAATGTAGGGTTGCATCTGAGTCAACTGTTAACACAGGGGAAATGTAGGGTTGCATCTGAGTCAACTGTTAACACAGGGGAAATGTAGGGTTGCAAAGGGTCGTAGGGTTGCATCTGAGTCAACTGTTAACACAGGGGAAATGTAGGGTTGCAAAGGGTCGTAGGGTTGCATCTGAGTCAACTGTTAACACAGGGGAAATGTAGGGTTGCATCTGAGTCAACTGTTAACACAGGGGAAATGTAGGGTTGCATCTGAGTCAACTGTTAACACAGGGGAAATGTAGGGTTGCAAAGGGTCGTAGGGTTGCATCTGAGTCAACTGTTAACACAGGGGAAATGTAGGGTTGCAAAGGGTCGTAGGGTTGCATCTGAGTCAACTGTTAACACAGGGGAAATGTAGGGTTGCATCTGAGTCAACTGTTAACACAGTGGAAATGTAGGGTTGCAAAGGGTAGTAGGGTTGCATCTGAGTCAACTGTTAAAACACAGTGGAAATGTAGGGTTGCATCTGAGTCAACTGTTAAAACACAGTGGAAATGTAGGGTTGCATCTGAGTCAACTGTTAACACAGTGGAAATGTAGGGTTGCAAAGGGTAGTAGGGTTGCATCTGAGTCAACTGTTAACACAGTGGAAATGTAGGGTTGCATCTGAGTCAACTGTTAACACAGTGGAAATGTAGGGTTGCATCTGAGTCAACTGTTAACACAGTGGAAATGTAGGGTTGCATCTGAGTCAACTGTTAACACAGTGGAAATGTAGGGTTGCATCTGAGTCAACTGTTAACACAGTGGAAATGTAGGGTTGCATCTGAGTCAACTGTTAACACACAGTGGAAATGTAGGGTTGCATCTGAGTCAACTGTTAACACAGTGGAAATGTGGATTATTAGTAGGGTTGCAAAGGGTAGGAAAGTTAGCTGACAGTTAACCTTTTTTTGTGGGATACACATAAGGCAATTCTAGGTCTTGTTGCATATTTTGGTTAAACTATCCCCAATTTAATGGAATTGTAATCCTCTGTATCCACAGTGCATTCTTCCATCACATGTACAGCTGATTCTCAAGATCTGCCACACTAATGACATGCTATTGAGCCCACACTACTACACTGTCTGAGCCAGGGACTAGATGCTTTCTGGTAAGTTTTGATTACAGTAATGGGTGGGGTGAATATATTTTATACGACATACAGATTTTTTGTTAGCTAGTAAATAATAGCCTACAGCAAAGTGTGTTTAAATAATTTCTAACTTATTAACAATTTCTGGTAGTTCGTTTTTGCTACCATGTGGGTTTTAACTGAGGAGTGTTAATTCACCTGTTTCCATACACGTTTCATTTTAAAACATGTATCTTACAAAGGAGTTGTTTAATCAAACTGCTTAACTATTTATATGTACATGGAATTGTATTTGTGTTTTTTAAACTATTTTTTTCTGATGTGTGGAAACATTTTACTGCAGCTAATGTAGAAGGAGAAGCTGTGTACATTTGCAAATACTGTGCCAAATCATATGTGAAGAATGCAACAAAGATGCAGAATTATCTGGCCAAGTGCATAAAGTTCCCTTAGCGCTCACAACTAGCAACCTCTGACAAAAGTCCCTCTACTTTTGAGGTGAAAATTATGAATTAGACATCTTATCGATAGCAACAGTTCATGATCCTCTTGGAATCAGAAGTTTTTTTTGACTCAATGGAGGAACGCAGTCAGAGAATAATTAACTACATTATCTCCACCCCTCAACCAGTATTCTACAAGAGCACAGATACAAGGGACAACAGACACACCGGTCTCTACATTGCAGATGAGCTGAAGGCAGTCATCATTGACCTTGGACCACAGAAGGTATTTGCAATGGTGACAGACATTGCTGTGAACATGAAGGCTGTTTGGTCTGAAGTGGAGGAGTCCTACCCTCACATCACACCCATTGGCTGTGCTGCTCATGCATTGAATATGCACCTCAAGGACATCATGGCACTGAAAACAATGGATACACTCTACAAGAGAGCCAAAGAAATGGTTAGGTATGTGAATGGTCTTCAAGTTATAGCAGCAATCTACCTCACCAAGCAAAGTGAGAAGAATAAGAGCACCACATTGAAGCTGCCCAGCAACACCCGTTGCAACACCCGTCATCATGTTTGACAGTCTCCTGGAGAGGAAGGAGTCTCTCCAAAAAATGGCCATATCACGGTCTGCCGATATGGACAGCCCCATGAAAAGGTTCCTCCTGGATGATGTATTTTGGGAGAGAGTGATAAGCAGCCGGAAACTCCTGAAACCTATAGCAGTAGCCATTGCACGGATTGAGGGAGACAATGCCATCCTGTCTGATGTTCAGACTCTGCATGCAGATATAAGAGAAGAAATCCATACTGCCCTGCCCACTTCACTGTTGCTCCAAGCAGAAGAAACTGCAGTTCTGAAATACATCAAAAAACGTGAAGACTTCTGACTGAAGCCCAATCACGCCGCAGCGTACATGTTGGACTCCAAATATGCTGGCAAGAGCATCCTGTCTGGTGCAGAGATGAACAAGGCCTATGGTGTCATCACTACCGTGTCTCATCACCTTGGCCTGGATGAGGGCAAGGTTCTTGGCAGTCTGGCGAAATCCACTTCCAAGCAAGGGTTTTGGGATGGAGATGCAATATGACAGTTGTGCATATCTCATCAGCCACCTGGTGGAAGGGACTTTGTGGATCTGAGGCTTTCCCTTGTTGCCTCCATCATCCTCCAAATCCCACCAACATCAGCCGCCTCAGAGCGCAACTGGTCCTTGTTTGGGAACACACACACCAAAGCATGCAACAGGCTGACCAATACAAGGGTTGAAACATTGGTGACCATCCGGGCAAATTTGAGGCTTTTTGACCCTGACAATGAGCCATTCTCAACCAGGTAGGAAGGTGACAGTGAAGATGAGGCCTCAAAGTCTAATGTTCAAGAGGTGGACATTGAGGAGGTCCAGGGAGAAGACATGGAATCCTGAGAGGAGGACATCCAAAGCTTTAGTTTCTAGACTATCATTTTACAGATGTATGTTGAAAACGTTTGTAGGAGATGTGATGGATCATTGGGGATCATTCAATATTCCCTTTCTTTTGTTGTTCAGTGAAATCATCCCATGTGAAGAGTCAACTAATTTAATTAAAGTTCAATTCGTAACTAAATTTTTTTTTTTTTCTATTGTAAGGATGTAATCATTTGCAATTATGTCTACTTATGATAAGGTAAAAGGTTTATGTTTCTGTCTCTATATGATATGGTAAATATATTTATTGTTTTTATTTTATTTCACCTTTATTTAACCAGGTAGGCAAGTTGAGAAAAAGTTCTCATTTACAATCGTGACCTGGCCAAGATAAAGCAAAGCAACAACACAGAATTACACATGGAGTAAAACAAACATACAGTCAATAATACAGTATAAACAAGTCTATATACGATGTGAGCAAATGAGGTGAGAAAATGGAGGTAAAGGTAAAAAAAAGGCCACGGTGGCAAAGTAAATACAATATAGCAAGTAAAACACTGGAATACCTGATGGAGCACGTGCTACAGGTGGGTGCTGCTATGGTGAACAGCGAGCTGAGATAAGGGGGGACTTTACCTAGCAGGCTCTTGTAGATGACCTGTAGATGACCAACGAGAGCGTACAGGTCGCAGTGGTGGGTAGTATATGGGGCTTTGGTGACAAAACGGATGGCACTGTGATAGACTGCATCCAATTTATTGAGTAGGGTATTGGAGGCTATTTTGTCAATGACATCGCCGAAGTCGAGGATCGGTAGGATGGTCAGTTTTACGAGGGTATGTTTGGCAGCATGAGTGAAGGATGCTTTGTTGCGAAATAGGAAGCCAATTCTAGATTTAACTTTGGATTGGAGATGTTTGATGTGAGTCTGGAAGTAGAGTTTAACCAGACACCTAGGTATTTGTAGTTGTCCACATATTCTAAGTCAGAACCGTTCAGAGTAGTGATGCTGGACGGGCGGGCAGGTGCAGGCAGCGATCGGTTGAAGAGCATGCATTTAGTTTTATTTGTATTTAAGAGCAGTTCGAGGCCATGGAAGGAGAGTTGTATGGCATTGAAGCTCGTCTGGAGGGTTGTTAACACAGTGTCTAAAGAAGGGCCAGAAGTATATAGAATGGTGTCGTCTGCGTAGAGGTGGATCAGAGACTCACCAGCAGCACCAGAGCAAGAGCAAGAGAATCAGGTTTGAGGTCAGTAAGGTTGGAACTCAATTGACTTACTGTTTATTGTGAAACTACTCTCAATCGGTGAGATGATCCAGACAAATAACAACCCAAATAGTTCAATAGAACACTATTATTATCATTATTATTAAATTATAATTATTAGTATTAGTAGCAGTAGTAGTAGTAGTAGTAGTAGTAGTAGTAGCAGCAGTATAGTACTAGTAGCAGTAGCACTAGTAGTAGTAGTAGTAGCAGTAGTAGTAGCAGCAGCAGTATAGTACTACTAGCAGTAGCAATAGTAGTAGTAGTAGCAGTAGTAGTAGTAGTAGCAGTAGCACTAGTAGTAGTAGTAGCAGTAGTAGTAGTAGCAGTAGTAGTAGGAGTAGTAGTAGCAGCAGTATAGTACTAGTAGTAATAATAACAGCAGTAGTAGTAGTAGTAGTAGTAGTAGTAGTAGTAGTAGCAGTAGTAGTACTAGTAGTAGCAAAGCAATAGTAGTAGTACTAGTAGTAATATTAATAACAGTAGCAGTAGTAGTAGCAGTATTAGTAGTAGTAGTAGTAATTAGTAGTAGTAGTAACTAGTAGTAGTAGTACTAGTAGTAGTAGTAGCAGCAGTAGTAGTACTAGTAGCAGTAGTAGTAGTAGTAGTAGTAGTAGCAGCAGTAGTAGTAGTAGTAGCAGTAGTAGTAGTAGTAGTAGTAGTAGTAGTAGCAGCAGTATAGTACTAGTAGTAATAATAACAGCAGTAGTAGTAGTAGTAGTAGTAGTAGTAGTAGTAGTAGTAGCAGCAGTAGTAGTACTAGTAGTAATAATAACAGCAGTAATAGTAGTAGTAGTAGCAGTAATAGTAGTAGTAGTAGTAATTCATAATAGTAGTAACTAGTAGTAGTAGTAGCAGTAGTAGCAGTAGTAGTAGTAGTAGTAGTAGTAGCAGCAGTATAGTACTGGTAGTAATAATAACAGCAGTAGTAGTAGTAGTAGTAGTAGTAGTAGTAGTAGTAGTAGTAGTAGTAGCAGTAATAGTAGTAGTAGTTGTAGTATTAGTAGTAGTAGTAGTAGCAGTAGAAGTACTAGTAGCAGTAGCACTAGTAGTAGTAGTAGCAGTAGTAGTACTAGTAGCAGTAGTAGCAGTAGTAGTAGTAGTAGTAGTAGTAGCAGCAGTATAGTACTAGTAGTAATAATAACAGCA